>NW_027203209.1:52500-96828 GCF_024711535.1 Dipodomys merriami | reverse complement strand
AAAAGAGACAGGCATTAGCCAATTATGTAAAAATCCGATCTCTAGTCCTCCCACTGTCTGCTCTGAAGCCATCTTTGCATTGTTCCCAGATCCAGCACGCTGCAGCTTCCTGAAATCCTCAGATCTCAGCCTCCTAAGTAGATAAGATTACAGGTGTGAGCCATGGATGCCCAGCTTCCTTGAGACTCTTATTCCAAGTAAGCACCAGAAAACCAGAAGTGGCACTGTGGCTCAAGTAGTAGAGTGCTTGCCTTGAGGTGAAGAGTTCAGCTACAGCAACCAGGCCCAGAGTTCAAGCCCCACAACCAAAAAAAATATGGAATGGAGTCCTAAAAATATACATATGCATTCCTGTGTGTGTGTGTATATAATCACATCCTTAACCCAAAATTATAATATCCAATATATCTCAGGATGCCAAGGGGAGTAATAGAAGGAACAGGAATGACAGATATACTGATATACACTGATATACAGGATTATAACACTGATATACAGGATTCTAAAGTATGAAGACTGCATACAGGAACTCACTGAAATTATTTGAATAATAGAAGTGGGAAAGGAGGGTGTGAACAAGTGAAGAGATGACCACAGAATGAGTTAATCTGATTAAAGTAAATACATGTATTTTGAAATAGCTAAATGAAACTAATTTGCACACCTAATATAAATAAAAAATAATAGCACAGTTCAAAAAGAAATGTACACTGCATGACTATGTAACTATGACTATTCTGAACATCACATTTACAAAAAAAATTAGAAAGCAGAACAAAGCCAGGCAGTGGTGGCTCACGCCTGTAATCATAACTACTCAGGAGGCTGAGACCTGAAGATCCCACTTCAATGCCAGCCTGGGCAGGAAAGTCCATGAAACACAGCAAAGAAAGGTGACTGTGATGGCCTTCTTGGCCCGTGTGAGGCAAAAAGGCTGCAAGATTAATTCAAATGGGCTAGAGGAATCTTTTGAGGTTGTGGATGATCTCTGCCCATGGTTCCCCAAAGAGGGAACAGTGGATTTGGCTATATGGCAAAAGGTAGATCAAGAATTTTAAAAATCATATAAAAATCAGAGGAAAACATGCTATCCCTCCTCAGACATTTTCTGTTTGCAATATAATTCGAGAGAGTCTTGGTCCCAATCACCAGATTGAAATTATTTCTATAAAATCCTTGTCTGAGGGGAAGAATAAAGAGACCCTCCTTTGTACATCAGATGTGGAGAGAGAGGATTGTCAGCCCTACTGTGGGAGTGTTAGAAACATTAGAAATCTGGTTCAGATTTTTGACACTCTCTGTAAAGAAGACAAAGAGCCAGGTGCCAGTGGCTCACACCTGTAATCCTAGCTACTCAGGAGGCTGAGATCTGAGGATCATGATTCAAAGCCAGCCTGGGCAGGAAAATCCATGAGACTCTTATTTCCAATAAACTACTAGAAAACCAGAAGTGGTGCTTTGGCTCAAGTGGTAGAGTGCTCACCTTGAGCTGAAGAGCACAGAGACAGTGCCCAAACCCAGAGTTCAAGCCCCACAACCTAGAAAAAAAGACAAAAATCCTCCAAGGCCACAACCACTCCTATGCCTATCCCTGTGAGAGCTACTTTTCCTATGATAAAGGGGAAGGCAATTACCACCTGATCTTAATTCAGACTCCTATGTTCGCAGTACAATCATCTATATTGACTGCTTAAGATGTGGTGGGAGGATACTGGGGATTTCCAACATTTTCCTGTGTTACAAGATGGAGACAAACAACAGAGGCTGTATTTGGGGGGGAGAACTCCAGTTGCCATTCCTAAAGGGGTCGGGGACCTTTGCTACCTGGGACAGGTGTTGAGCAAGTCTAGCTGGACTATAAAAGGACTGATTGTTTACCCTGGTGTATTGATAATGATTATATCAGAGAGATTAAAATTATGGATGGCTTAAAAAAAAGGAACCTTGCTTGTTCCTGCTCATACTTCCATTGCTCAATTGATTTTGCTTTCTTTAGTTTCTCCTTCTAATAAGTCTCTTCAATCTAACAGGGAAGATAGAGGCTTTGGCTCCACAGATAAGGCCTTTCACTTCAAAAATTGGACAAGAGCAACTTAAGTTTGGACTCTACATAGGAGGGAAGCTTTTTACAGGCCTAATTGGCACTGGAGCTAATGTTTCTGTTATATCTGACCTACAATGGCCTCCCTCCTGGCCAAAAGAAGATAGCCTCGCCCTGCTGCAGGGTACAGGCACGTCCAAAGTTACTCAAAAAGGTTCTGCCATGCTGTGGTGGCTGACCAAGGAAGGTCATCTGGGTGTCTTTCAACCCTTTGTTTTGCCTGATCTTCCAGTAAATCTGTGGGGCCAGAACGAGTTGTCTCTGATGGGTGCTTCCATCAACAGTCCCAGCCCAGTTGTTACTCAACAAATGCTTAATCAAGGGTATGATAAAATGTTCCACGAGGGAAAGGAAGGTTCAAACCTTACCAGCCTGTTGCAAACCCAGACAGACAGGGCTTAGGTTTTCCACAGGGCCTCACTGATAATGGCAGCTCTACATGCAAAACCTATACATTGAAAGACCTCAACACCTCTATGGGTCATTGAGTGGCCCTTGCCTAAAAAAACTAAAAAACTTAAAGCTGCCAAGGGTCTAGTTCATAAACCATTGTCACAAGGCCCCATTAAACCTTCCACTAGTTCCTGAAATATCCCTGTCTTTATTATTTTTTAAAAAACCAGGGAAATGGAGACTTCTTCAGGACTTGTGAGAGAATAATAAAGCTGTTTCCTATAGGTGCCTTGCAACCTGGCTTGCCCTCACCAACAGCTATTCCATTATCTTTTTCTCTATGGTATTTGATTGAAAGGATTGTTGTTTTTTTTATTTTTTTAACCATACTTCTTTATACAGGGAATGGGAAAATATTTGCTTTTTCTGTTCTCAGCATCAATATGATTAAGCCCTATGACAAATATAAATGGACAGTGCTGCCCCAGAAAATGGCCAACAGCCCCATGGAATACCAACCCTCTGTGTACAAAGCCATACAGCCCATGTAAAAAGTACCCCTCTGCCTATATAATCCATTACATGTATGATATCCTGATTGGAGTATCAAATAAAAAACAAGCTGATCTTATTTTTTAATATATGCAACAGTCTTTATGGCTGTACAAACTGATTATGGCCCCTGAAATGTTCAGAGACAATATCCCCTTTCATATCTAGGGTATCACATTTTCCACAGCAAAGTTACTCTCCAAGAACTAAAAATAAGGACTGAGCAATTACAAACACTGAGTGATTTTCAAAAGTTATTGGGGGACATCAATTGGATTCTCCCCTCATTACAAATTAATTCAAAGCAGTTACAATCTCTTTTTCAGATTTTACAGGATGACTCTAACTCAGCCTCCCCAACGCCTAAAGCTGTTAAAGCCCTAAAAGTTGTTAAATGGGGGCTGGGAATGTGGCTCAGTGGTAGAGTGCTTGCCTTGCATTCATGAGGCCCTGGGTTCGATTCCTCAGCACCACATAAGCAAACAAAAGCTGGAAGTGTCACTGTGGCTCAAGCACTAGCTTTGAGCTGAAGAGCTCAGGGACAGCACCCAGAAAGAGTTCAAGTACCACACCCAACTTTAAAAAAAGTTGTTAAATGTACAGTTGGTGAGGCCCACTTGTGCATATAGATCTAAACAATTGTTTTATATATTTTAAATCCTAGTAAATTCCCTATTGCTGTCCTTTGGCAGGATACTCCAATTAAATGGATATTTTTGGACTTGCATTCCATAAATTTTATTAACCCTTTAATTGCTTCAATTTCCTTACTTATTTCTAAGGGACATAGGCATTTTATTCAATTGACTGGGCGTGAGCCTAATGCCTTGGGCTAGCACATAACTAGAATGGAGTTTAATAGCCTATTACAGACCTCCTTAAAATGACAAATTGCTATGGCCAATTTTTCTGGGCAAGTACTTTTTCACTTGCCTACATCACCATTACATTTTGCTGAGATCATTTTATTACTGCCTGCTCCTTTATTTATTTATTTTTTTTTTGTCTGTCATGGGGCCTAAACTCGGGCCTGATCACTGTTCCTCAGCTCTTCAGCTCAAGATTAGTGCTCTACCACTTAAGCCACAGTGCTACTTCCAACTTTTTCTGCTTATGTGGTGCTGAGGAATTGAATCAGAGCCTCATGCATGCAAGTCAAGCACTCTACCACTGAGCCATTTCCCCAGCCCTTCCTTTATTTATTCTAAGCCCATTGCTAATGTCCCCAATATGTTTATTGATGGGTCTAAAAATAAAAAGGTGGAGCTCGTATTGTAATCCTTCCACCATACAGGTACAATATAATAACACTTTTGCACAAAGGGTGGAGGTGTTTTCTGATACTTTGGCTTTACAACAGTACCCTTTTGCTATAAATTTGTACTCAGATTGTCAGTTTGTTGTTTCTGATATACAACACATTTGTGATGCCATTATCCCCACCTCAAATGAGGAATTGTTACATCTTTTTACTACCCACCAACAGCAACTTTTATGGTACACAACTCCTGTATTTATTTGCCATGTATGCTCTCATTCTCTTTTACCTGAATCTTTAACATTTGGCAATGCCCTTGCTGATAAATTAACTCAGTTTGTGATGCTTATTCAATCCCCTGTTGATGCAGCACTTGAGGCCCATCAAAAATTTCATCAAAATGCAGCTGCCCTTTGTAAGCAGTTTAGATTAACTCATAAACAAGCCTGTGCAATAGTTTACCAATGTGCCCGTTATCCACTTGCACATGCTTCCCACACCATTGGGGTTAACCCACAGGGTCTTCTGCAAGGGCAGCTATGGCAAATGGATGTGACTCCTGTTCCCTCTTTTGGCTACTTGTCCTATATTCATGTTTCTTTAGATACTTACTCTAGATTACTTCTTGCCTCCTATCTCATAGGAAAGGCTTATAGAGATGTTACTAAACATTTATTTGAGCTATTGCCTTTATGGAATTGCCCCTACAAATTAAAACTAATAATGGTCCTACTTGTATTTCTCAAGCCTTTAAAACATTGTGCTCACAACTACATATTACTCTTACCATGGGTATCCCCTATAATCCACAAGGACAGGGCATTGTGGAGCATGCCCATACTACTTTAAAAAATCAAATTCAGAAAATAAAAAAGGGAAAATTAGCTACCCAGAAGATCTCACCACATACTATTACATTTTATCCATTTTTGTTTAAAAAATTTTAAATGTCTCAGAGGGCTGAGAAGGTAGCTCAGTGGTAGAGCACTTGCCTTGCATGCCTGAGGCCCTGGGTTCAATTCCTCAGCACCACATAAGCAAAAAGAAAAAAGCCGGCAGTGGCGCTGTGGCTCAAGTGGTAGAGGGCTAGCCCTGAACTGAAGAGCTGAGGGACCGTGCTCAGGCCCAGAGTTCAGGCCCCATGACCGGACCCAAAAAAAATAATAAAATAAAAAATTTTAAATGTCTCAGAGGATGGCTTTAATACTGCACAGTGCACAGTTAGAATTCTTATTTTTGGTGAATAAAAGAATAATACTTTTAGAGGTTGGGCTCAAGAAAAATGGCTTTTACAAAATAAAATACTGTCGGGGACCAATGGTTCATGACTGTAATCCTAGCTACTCATGAGGCTGAGAACTGAGTATCATGGTTCAAAGCCAGCCCAGACACAAAGGTTTGTGAGACTCTTATCTCCAATTAACCACCAGAAAACTGAAGGTGGTGCTGTGGCTCAAGCAGTAGAGCACTTGCCTTGAGATGAAGAGCTGAAGTACAGTGCCGATGTGCAGAGTTCAAGCCCCATGACCAGAAAAAAGAAGGAACTTCTTTAACCCTTTTGAAAATAATATAGAGGATCAAATATTTTATGGAATGTTAGAATAAAACATTTCCATCTATACATACACAGAAATATTAACTAAGTTTGGAATTCCTAGAACCAAAATGGATGCCATTATAGGGTTAAGTAATTAAATACATCCTGTAGGAGTTTAGAAACATGTTTGTGTAACCTCAGGAAGTGCTTAGTAAACCAAGACCAGGAATCCAAATCCTATATAACCCAGTCATCCCTAATAAGGCCTGAACTGTTTGCTTGAATTAAAAGAAATTGTTCATAAAGAACTCTTTCTTTCTTGTGCCAAACTCAGGACCTGAGTGTCATCCTTGACCTTTTATCTTTTTTGTTGTTGTTGGTGATGGTCATAGGGCTTGAACTCTGGGCTTGAATGCTGTTCCTGGACTCTTCAGCTCAAAGCCAGTGCTCTACTGCATGAGCCACTGCACCACTTCCAGTTTTCTAGTGGTTTATTGTAGATAAGAATTTCATGGACTTTCCTTCCCAGACTGGCTTTGAACCATGATCTTTAGATCTCAGCCTCCTGAATAGCTAGGATTATAGGCTTGAGCCACTGGCACCCGGCTATTTTGGGGGGCATGTGGGCCTGGTCATGGGCCTAAACTCTGGGCCTGGGCACTGTCCCTCAGCTCTTCAGCTCAAGGCTAGCGCTCTACTACTTGAGCCACAGTGCCACTTCTGGGGTTTTTTTCCCTCTTATGTGGTGCTGAGGAATAGAACCCAGGGCCTCATTCATGAAAGGCAAGGGCTCTACCACTGAGCCACCTTCCCAGACCCCCCAGCTATTTTTTATTTTTTGCCAGCCGTGGGCCTTGAACTCTGGGCCTGAGCGCTGTCCCTCAGCTCTTCAGCTCAAGGCTAGCGCTCTACCACTTGAGCTACAGTGCCACTTCCGGTTTTACTGGTGGTTTATTAGAGATAAGAGTTTCACTGACTTTCCTGCCTGTGCAGGCTTTGAACTGCAATCCTCAGATCTCAGCCTCCTGAGTAGCTAGGATTACAGGTGTGAGCCACCGGCACCCAGCTTCTGGCTATTTTTTTAACTAACACTAGCACTCTACCACTTGAGCTACAGCTCCACTTCACAATTTTTAGGTGGTCAATTAACTTTTCTGCCAAGGCTAGCTTCAAACCAAGATTCTCAAATCTTGGCCTCTGGAGAAGCTAAGAATAAAAGCATGAGCCCTCAGGGGCAAGCTGAAAGAGTCTTTTCTCTTTAGGAAAAAGAGGTTTCACTCAGAGTCTCACCTCAGGCTTCCTAGGTCTACCATAATTCCAATATTTATTTTATTTTTTTCCAACAGAGTCTTTAAGTACTGGCCATGTCTACATCTATAAGAAAAAGACAGTGGATTTACATAGCAAGATTTGCTATTGCTAGCTTATTCCTACCAGTCACCCTGTTCACTCCACTGCCTCTTCTATAGAACCTTAGCAAAAAATAGGGAGATTGGCAGTCAGTCACATGTAGCCTTGGCTCTTCTATTTTTACACCATACTGACAGACACAGAAACATACACATAGACACAGGCAAAAATACACACATAAACACACACATGGCCATTTGGGAGTCATTCACTTTCCCATCTGTCTTCTATAAACTGTGTTCTATAAAAAAGGGCTGGTTCACAGACTGAAGTACTCCTACTTAGGCCTCTCATATAGCTGGAATTATATGTATGAATCACAACATCCCATTTATTCAAAGGAGTTCAGCTGGTAACATATTTATTATTATTATTATTATTGCCAATACTGGGGATTGAACTCAGAATTTGAGGTCTCTCCTTGATATTTTCCACTCAACGGTGGTACTCTATATTAGACTCGAACTCGAGACCCCCAAGCGACCCCCAGAGACCACGACCAATGCAAATGGCAAAAGAGTTGTTTATTTGCAAGCTTGAGCCTGGATTCACAATTGTCAATGATGTAGTGTGTCAGAGTTGTGAGCCCCGACCACATGTTCAGCAGGGTTGTTATAGGGTTTCCAGCATATAGGAGGGAGTTTAAGGTTCGTGAGTTTCTACATAATTGGTTAGCATTTTGAGAGCAAATTTCAGGGTAGGCTCATTGCTTAGGAGTATAATCATTTTCAGTAAAGGTAGGGGCTTTCCAACTTAGTAGTTACAGGATTCATTAAATCATACATAGCAAGCAGATCATTAGTTGGGATACATAATACTGACCACAGGAATGCAGGCAACAATATATTTTTAAACTGTTTATCAGTTGTGGCCAGGAGTTCACTGTTTAAGGTGGCTCCTGGTGGTTGGGTTAGGTGGCCCTGACTCTACAGCCTCTTCTACCAGGAATCTGACCATCCCGCCCATTTTCCAGTAACTGGGGTTGTGTTTCTCAACCCTTGTCTAACTGATGGTTGCTAGGGGTATAATTGCAGTTTCAATTGTGGGCTTTCTGATAACTTTTCGAGAGCTGGTTTTTCCAATAACTGTTTTGTCCCTTAAGTTCAACCTGAGGCCAGTTGTACAGGAAATGATGGCTTGCTTTTAGAATGGAATTAGCTTAGTCCTTCACTCTACACCTTGAGACACTATTCTCTGTTTTTGGAAGTGCCCCATCTCCCGTGAGAAGGCTTGTCCAGATGATCCTTGGAGGCAGGGGCAGGCACTTGGCTGATAGGTATAGTTTACTGAACCTGTCAGCCTGGGACTAGGAATTTCTGTTGGGCCTGCCCCCTATTAGAACCTTCTTTAGGCCATACCACATGTGTCTCCATGATTGTGTACTGTGTCCTGTCTCCTGGCTCATCTCCAGTCATCATGGTATCCCAATTCAGCTCTCCATGGGAGGTGAATTGGTTTGTTGGTATTGTTTTGGTTTTTTTTTTTTCATTTCTCTCTGGCCTATTTCCTAGCCATGTTATGTGTATTTGGGGGCCTGTAGGCCGTCATAACAATGGGCTGCCTGCTGACTGCTAGTGGTGTAATAAAGACTCCAATATCCCATCTTCCAAAATGTGCCTTCTGGGATCATTTCACCTTACAAAAAATGGGGTCTCATTGCGGATCCCAGTGCCAAGGAGGGCATCTGGGTTCCTTGAAGCCACTGGCAGATGGTCTTGGTGGGTCAGCTGCCAAGGGAAGGAAACCCATATAGGAAAGATATGCCCCCCTGTGAAGTTCTAGGGCCCAGTAGTCTTTCCACCACTCTGACAGCCAACTCATCAATGCTTGAAATTTCATCCAAACATCTATTTGGAGTGGCTTAGAAATCTTCTGGAAGAGGCTGGGAAGGTGGCTGTGGTAGAGCATTTGCCTTGCATGCATGAGGCCCTGGGTTCAATTCCTCAGCACCACATAAGCAAAAAGAAAAAAGCCAGAAGTAGTGCTGTGGCTCAAGTGGTAGAGCACTAGCCTTGGGCTGAAGAGCTGAGGGACAGCGCCCAGACCCAGATTTCAGGCCCCATGACCAGACCACCCAAAAAAAATTTAAAAAAAATCTTCTGGAACTGTTTCTTTGTCCTATATTTTGTTTATGTATTTTTCTGAAACCTGAGACCACACAGTCCATCTGTAAACTGAAGTGGTATTGGGTGATGTGCTCTCCCATTGATGGGTGCTGAGATGTTTTGGTGGCCCTGAATGGGAGTCACTCACTCAACAGACTCTCATTCTGTGGAGAATTCTGCAGCCTCTAGTGGGAAGATCTGTGGATCAAGTCCCACCAAAAGTGCTCTCATACAGAAGAAAATTCTGGATATGTTTGTGTTGGGGTTTGCCTGACCTTAGCTGGCTTTTTTCTGTGTTTGTCTTGGTCTTGAGCCTATTGTTGTGTTTGGTCTTGTGTCTTCTCTATGGGGGAAAGCAGATCCTGCTATGTGCTGTGTCCTACTCTGCCAGGAGGCAGTTGAGAGTGTGCCAGAAGCTGAGGACCTGGTTCAAAACAACTAGCTAATCTTAGCAGCTTAAAAATTGTAAAGTGCTCCCTGCTAAAATTGGCAAAAGAAAGTCAGGTTGCCAGGTGAGTAGAGAGAGTAGCTTCATCCAAGTGAAGGTATTCAAAGGTCAATTGATATGTAAAATGCTCTAGACAATTGGGACAAAAAGTAGAGTCAGTTACTGGGTGGGCTCCAGGGAATCCCCACCCAGCATTCTTCAATAGAAGTATTTAATATGCTAATATGAGGTTGAGCCAGGTCACAAGCAGCTGACCCTGGAAAAATATTGCCAAGCTAAGATAATTTGCTTAAAAGTTTGTCTTAAATCTTAGTCATCTGCAGGAGTAAGCTTGGCAAAAATATCTCTTGCCACTAACAATTCAGGAAAATGCATAACTGGTATCTGTTAGTATTATCCACACATTTGGTCCTCAGCTCAACCTAGACCCGGGGCCTCCTATAGTAGGAGGCCTACTCAGGCAGGCAAGCCCACCTAATCGTCCAGAGTGACAGAGCCCACCACAAGGAAGTTGTTAACAAAGAAGTAACTTTATTGAGAAGGTTCCTACACGGACCAGTCAGGGCTGAAGCAACTGCGGGAGCTGATACTGCAACCCCAAGCGGCCTCCCCAAGCGGCCCCCATTCTTTGGTTTTTAAAGGCAAAATCCATGAGGTTGAGTCTGGTCATGAACAGCTGACCAACGGAATCGTAACACACACAAAGGATTGTACAATCATACCAGACCACACAGGTGGCCAATAGGCAGAGTTTACTGTAAGCATGTGCAAAAGTAAGGGTTTACCATAAGCATGTGATGCTTGCCAGTTGGAGCCAGATTACAACCTGTTTTATGGGTCTGTCTTTTTTTTTTTTTGGTCCCGTCGTGAGGCCTGAACTCTGGGCCTGGGCACTGTCCCTCAGCTCTTCAGCTCAAGGCTAGCCACAGTGCCACTTCCGGCTTTTTTCTTTTTGCTTATGTGGTGCTGAGAAATCAAACCCAGGGCCTCAGGCATGCAAGGCAAGCGCTCTACCATTGAGCCACCTTCCCAGCCCCTTATGGGTCAGTCTTTAACTGAACAATCAAGAGTGGGTTAGGTTGTTAAGGGGAGGAGGATCAGATGCATTTTCTTCATTCCAGGAACTAGGCCTATCAAGTCTAAAATTCTTAAAACAAAGACAAAGCTCAAAATGGAATCATACCAGCTTGGGCCCCATCTCAGAATCCACTTCACTCCCTGCCCTTGAATTCCTTCCAAGCAGCTGACCACTCCATCCCTTCACTCAGATCTACCTAGCAAGCACTTACTTCACTTCAGCTCTCACTTTCTCCTCTAGACGCTCCTGCAACCTGGATAGGGGCAGATGCCAACTGCTCTCTTTCCTGAGGAGATATGAAGTAAGGAGGCCAAGTCTGGCCAGTGCCATATTGGCCACATGGTGGATGGTAGGGTCTGGCATCTTATCTTCATGCTGGGGGAAGGAACCTTCCCCCACCCCCATCACCTGCCTAGCAAGTAATAGACATGCTCAGACCCCTGGAGGCAGGGACAGGCACTTGGCTGATAGGTTACTGAATCAGGGACTGGGAATTTTCTGAGGATCTGCCCTCTGTGCCAACATATTTTAGGCCTGGACCAGCCTAGCCGCTGGACTCCATGACACTTGTGTCTCTGTGATCCTGTCATGTGTCCTGTCTCCTGGCTTATCTCCTGTCATCATGGAGTCCCAATTCAGCTCTCCATTGGAGCTGAATTGGCTTGTTGGTATTGTTCTTGTTATTACTTTCCTCTTTAGCATGTTTCCTAGCTGGGTTATGTGTATTTGCGTGCTGTAGGCCTTTGTAACAACTGGCGGCCTGCAGCCTGTTCACTGTATAATAAAGACTCCAATACTCTATTTTTTAAAATGTGGCTTTTGGATGATTTACCTTACAACAGATATAGCCCCTCTAATAATCTTTCTCCTGTGCCTGCATCCCTGTGGTCCCCTGTGATGGTCATGACAGATTCTTACATTTGGTGCACAAAACCTGGGATAGGTTCCCCAGTAGATATGTTCCCCCTCCACTTCAGACAGGGTACTGACCAGCTGCTCTGGGCCTTAGCCCATGGTCCTACAATGGAATCACCAGAGGACCACCAAGGTAACTTTCTCCTAATCAAGTGCTGTAACTTCTGCCCATCCAACACTGGGTAATTCATTCCTACCCACGTGAGTGGCCAATCCAGAGGCTTAGATTCTGCTGTTCAGGCCACGGGGCCTGTGTGGGGGCTTCAGGACCCCAGAAAGCTTGGCCAAGTGTCTAAGCCACATTCAGAGGTGTCTCTTCTGTGTCAGTTCTCTGATGCATGCTAAGAGCTGACTTATGGGTGGAAAATTTCTTACATTCCTCATTTTCATAGGGTTTCTCTTCTGTGTCTTCTCTTCAGGTCTGACTTCTGAGAGGCAGCTTTTGTACATTGCTTATGCTCATTGGACTTCTCTGATTTTGTAGATTTGGAGAACATAGGATGTTTTAGGCATCCCTTTAGCTTTTGCTTAAGCAGTAATGTTTCCTGAGAGCAAGGATTTATAATTACATCTCTTCAATTCTAAATTCTCACTAAGAATTACTTTGGGTATCTGTGGGAATTTTAAAATTCATTTCTCCCCATCTTAGACAAAGTCTCTTCAGATTTCCTTTTCTGGCATTCCATCCCCTCACAACCATGGAAGACCAAAAATATGCCAGCTCACCTCCTACTCAATCATTCTCTGTAGACTAAAAGCATTGGTCTAACTCTCAGTCTCAGTGCATCACCAATTGCTACTTTCCTTATCATATGAGAGCAGCTCTGGTGTATTCAATTACTATACCTGCATAGTCCTAGCTTCAAAGAAAATGAAATCTCATTTTCTACATTTGAATTTTCTTTCTTTTGTTTCAGTATGATTTCCACAAAAAGAAAGAGAATTCCTAACTTGAACTCTACTGCCACATAGAGTTCAGTATGTCTCCATATAAAGTATTAATTCATAAGTATTTGAGACAAAGGATCACCTAGTTCTCTCCCACAAACAGGACTCAGGGGAATTACAAACATTATTGCTCAGTATAACACAAGATTAACTTATCAACTGGGCTCAGGCTCCAACATCACTATCCCAGATGAATTAACTCACCTGTGAAATTCTTGTCTGAGGCTACTCCTATCCATGGTTCTGCACCATGCTCCAAATGACAATCAATTTAGACTTAGGAACACAGTGCCCTGTTAATAAGAAGTAGTGGAGAACCGTTGCTCATGCTGGGTAATCATTGGTCTAAGATCTCAGATATCCTGTTCAGAATGTTGTTCCTAAATCATATTTCTCATTGCTCACTGGATCCTTGGCTCCCAGACTTGGATCTATTTTGCTGGTTGTGTGGCTTGAAATCAGCTCTTTCATTCAAGGCTAGCATTCTACCAGTTTTGAGTCCCAGTTCTACTCCAGTTTTGTTTTTTTTCTTTTATTGGTTGTGGGTCTTGCACTCTGAGCCTGGGAATTCTCCCTCAGTGCTTCAGCTCAAGGCTAGTGCTCTACCATTTGAGTCACAGCACTGCTTCTGGTTTTATAGCAGTTTATTGTAAATGAGAATTTCACAGACTTTCCTGCCCAGGTTGGCTTTGAACCACAAACCTCAGATCTCAGTCTCCTGAGTAGCTAGGATTACAACCATGAGCCACTGGCACTCGGCCCACTTCCAGTTTTTGAAGAGTAATTGGAGATAAGAGTCTTATGTGGAATTTTTGGCCATTGCTGGCTTCAAACCAAAATCCTCAGATTTCAGCCACCTGAATAGCTAGGATTACAGGTATGAAAAACTGTACCCAGTGCCAGGTTTGGATTATAAATACCCACTTTAAATTGGTGATTTACAAAGCATACTTCCAATAGTGATATACATTCTATCCTAGATTGTAATCAACATACAAAAATTACCTCAGGTTTGGGAAGACAGTCTCCTGTCCGTGGAACATAGTTTAGAACTTTTGTCAACCTGCTGGTTTGTATTCTTGAAGAATGAGAATAAAATTGCCTCAGGAGTTATATCATCAAGTTGAAGTTGTCTTTAGAAAGAAATTAAACTTCTTACAGACTGGACTCATGTCTAATAGAATTGAAAGTTTGATAAATATTCACATATATACTAAAAATGAACCACTTGACCCTAGCAAGTTAATGTGACATTTGATCACCCAAGAACACCAGGTTACTGTAGATCTCCATCATTATATCCCCATACCAGGTACTCTGAGCAATGTCCAGGTCCTGCCACTCCTCCCAGCTGAAGTCCACAGCTACATCATCAAATGACAACAGCTTTTATAAGGGTACATTTACATCAAGTAATCATGAGAACACCAAGTCTGGAATTTCATTTTCCTGTATGTATGTTTTTGTTTTACATAAAATATCTAGAGCTTGCTGTGTTGTAATCTATACAATGGGAGAAGGAAATATCAAAGTAGAAATGTATGCTTCTATTTTAACTTAGTCATTAATAATATGGTTTCCCTATGATATGTATCAAAAGAGACATACACTAAATATAAAAATAAATACAAAGATAACATAAGCAAAATCAGTAATGAACAATGCAAGTAATGATAATATGAAATGGAATAAACATCAGCAGAAATTGTATGAACACACCACAGACCATTGATAATGAACAGGTCATATATCTCAATAGTAAAAGTTTTATGCTGAAAAGCAAAGTCTCCAAGGACACGTTTAAAAGGCCATACAATTTTTTTAATCTACCTTTACTACTGGAGAACTAATCCTTGTACTGATAGAATGGCCAGACAAAAAGTGAGCAGGAGCCGGGTGCTGGTGGCTCATGCCTGTAATCCTAGCTACTCAGGAGGCTGAGATCTGAGGATTGCGGTTCAAAGCCAGCCCAGGCAGGAAAGTCCGTGAAACTCATATCTCCAATAAACCACTAGAAAACAGGAAGTGGTGCTGTGGCTCAAGCGGTAGAGTGCTCGCCTTGAGCTGAAGAGTGCAGGGACAGCACCAAGCCCAGAGTTCAAGGCCATGACCGACAAAAAAAAAAGTGAACAGGAACACATAAATGGATGGCATTATCTTAACCTAATTGCTATTTATAAAGTACTATGGTGTTACATTTACCAAGAGAGACACATTGAAAGTAAATCCCAGGACAAACTTTCTAGAAATCAATATGAGAAATAAAGCTGTGATAAATACATTTTCTTACTTCATCTTTGAAATAAAAACATATGTTTTTAATTATGTATGTTATATTCACAAGGGTATCTTCTGAAGGGTGGGGGAAAGCCAAAGAAATGGATGGAAATAGGATGAAAAAGTGCATCAGTGGAGGTCATTCATGCTCAGCTTTTTTCCAGGAAAGACTGCAGAGCGAAAAGCAAATTGCAGAGGGAGAAGCAGATAAACTATAACCAGAACCAAAGCTCCAATAAAATGAAAAATACCCTTGCTCACTAACAGACAGGCTCACCAACAATGGGTGCCTATGTTTTCAGAATAAGTAATGGGAGATGCTTATACTTAGAGATAATTTCTCCCACTCAATCCTTCCAGTGGCCCCTAATCCCCCCCCCTTGGCGGCATTTCCAATTACAAACCCTGCTGATAAATAAAAACATATATTGGAATAATCGATTGTGGAGATCAACAGAATAAAACTAATTTGAACTGCTGTTTCTGGTTTCTGGGAAAATTTTAGGGGCTCCTAAATACCATATTTGTAAATATGATTCTTGAATGATCTACTATGAAGTCTCTTCTTACCTAAGGTATTTGAGAATGGTCAGGTGCAGGTTGGACAATTGAACCAAAGCACAGATTCCACTCCAGTTGGCCAGTAATATCTTCTACATTGGTCTTCTGCAATACCACCAGATATTTCTCTTGGCTATGATTAGTGCTTATTGCTCATCTCAAAGGGTTGGCCTTCACTACATCCAGGTAAGTTTCCCAGAAATGTCAAATTTTCCCCAGGTATAATTGGCCTGGAAAGAATGGAGCTGATCAGTTTCAGGGGTTTTTGAAATAGACTCTTCCTTTTGAGAAGAGCAACAGGTTGTTCCAAATTGTCTTGATGACTTATCATGCATTTCATGCCCATGGGGTCTGAGATCCATGACAGCACAAATAGGACCACTTGTGTGGCCTCCCTGCCACACAGTCATAGCAGTACTTAGACTGTGGACAGAATCACCACAGTATTTACCTCGCTTATCCGTTTCAATTTCAGTCCTGGTAGACTCAAAATTGGAAGTCATACACAGTGTCTGCTCCAAGACTGAAGTGGCAACCATATTGTAGGATTAACTAGAGGGTGGATTGAGGCCCTGGAGCCAAGCATGGTCACCATAAGGTCATTAAGACTGGAGTTCCCCATGCAGGATGTTTTCACAAGTCAATACCTGACAAACATTAGACACTTATTTGGGCAGTATGAAACTGAATCAATTTGATCAGAAGCCCCCTCTTTACTAGAAGGCAATCCCCCTCCCAACTAGAAGGGAAACCTGCTTTCCTGCTAGATAGAAACCCCCAAGACTCCTTCCCTCTTTGTCGGAAACCATTTAGGTGTAGCTTTTTTTTTTTTTTTTTTTTTTTGGTAGGTCTTGGGGCTGAACTCTGGGCCTGGGTGCTCTCCTTTAGATCAAGGCTAGTGCTCTACCACTTTAGCCACAGCACCACTTCTGGTTTTCTGAGTGGTTTATTGGCAAAAAGTCTCATGGAATTTCCGTGCCCAGCTTGGCTTTGAATCGTGATCCTCAGATTTTAGCCTCCTGAGTAGCTAGTATTACAGGTGTGAGCAACCAACACCTTTTTTATTTTTTATTGTTACTTCTATTTTCTTTTCTTTCTTTTTTATTGTGGAAATACTGTACAGAGGGGTTTACAATTACATGGGCAAGATAATGAGTACATTTCTTATCAACCATTGTAGCCTCCTCCTTTGGTTTCCCTTCCCATCACATCCTCCCTCCACCCACCACCTTCCTCTCCTCACCCCCCCCACCAAAGTTGTAAAGTTCGTTTTCGACATAACGACTTGTACATCTCAATATTTCAATGGGTCCACCTGTGTCTCTATTTAAACGATTTGTTTTTTCCCTTCCCCACCACAAATTATAATATCAAATACAGTGAAATCAGGGGTTATACCATGGCGGAGGGACATACAAAGCAACAAAGAAATAATCTTATGTGTTAGAAATAATCGCATGAAAGAAAAGAAAACATTTCAATACATATCTTAGGGTTAATTTCCCTAACATCAACTTAACTGACCTTTTCTGCTTTACTCAGACATATAGTTATTGAAACTAAGGGAAACCATGGGACCTATGTTTCTTTGGGCGTGGCTTACTTCACTTAATATAATTTCTTTCCAAGTCTTTCCATTTCTTAACAAATGGGGCAATGTCATTCTTTCTGATGGAGGCATAGAATTCCATTGTGTATATATACCACATTTTCTTGATCCATTCATCTACTGAGGGGCATCTGGGTTGATTCCATATATTAGCTTTGGTAAATAATGCTGCAATAAATATAATCGTGCTGGTAGCTTTAGTGTGGTCTTGTTTGTAAACATTTGGGTAAATGCCCAAAAGCGGAATTGCTGTGTCATAGGGGAGCTCTATGTGGAGTCTTTTGAGGAACCTCCATACTACTTTCCAAAGTGGTTGAACAAGTTTACACTCCCTCCAACAATGCAGTAAGGTTCCCTTCTGTCCACATCCCCTCCAGCCATCTGTTGTTATCCTGGTTTTTAATATTTTCCCTTTTTTTGTCGGTTGTGAGGCCTGAACTCTGGGGCTGGGCATTGTCACTCAGCCCTTCAGCTCAAGGCTAGCGCTCTACCACTTGAGCCACAGCGCCACTTCTGGCTTTTTCTGCTTACATGGTGCTGAAGAATCGAACCCAGGTCCTCATGCATGCAAGGCAAGCACTCTACCACTGGGTCAACTTCCCAGCACTTCATCTGAGTTTTTAGTTAACTTAGTTGCCAATGTTCAATTGTTCTAAGGCCTTTGTGCAGCTTTGGCCTCCAATCACCACATGAACTCTTCCCTTTTCAGATAACATTTCTAGAACTAATTTTCCCATGCTATCCTACTAGAGCGTTTAGTTTATGGCTTAAAAAAATCTTTTAACAACCCTCTTTTTTTGCCAGTCCTGGGGCTTGAACTCAGGGCCTGGGCACTGTCCCTCAGCTTCTTTTGCTGAAGGCTAGTGCTCTACCAGTTGAGCCACAGTGCCACTTCCAGCCTCTTCTGTTTATGTGGTGCTGAGGAATAAAACCCAGGACTTCATATGAATGCTAGTTAAATAGTTTACCAGCCCCCAAACTACATTTTTTATTTATAGTAATCATCAGAATAAAACTGATTCATAAGCTGCTATTTGGTTTCTGGCTTTGAACTTTTTGGAAACTTTTGGGGAATCCTGAATAGCACCCATGAAAATATGAGATATGAATGACCCACTAGGGAAGGGCTCTCTCCTTAGTAGTATAAAATGTTTGAGAATGGACAGGTAGGTGAAATGCTAGGGTGAAAGGGATGGCCAATTGAACCAAAGCACAGGTTCTTCTATAGTTGGCCAGGAAGGTCTCAAACTCTGGTCCTCCACAATACCATCAGACATTTCCCCTGGCTATGGTTAGTGCATACTGCTCATCTCTTCACAGGATCGGCCTTCACTCATCCTGATAAGTTTCCCAGAAATGCCAATTGTCCCCCCAACCTAGAGAGGCAAGGGGTATAGTTGGCCTTGGGAAGATGGGGTTTTTGTCTTAGATCCTTACTCTTGCGAACAGGAACAGCAGGGTCTTACAAGTTTCCCCAGGCCGTGTTTGACCAACAGATCATGCACCACATGCCCTTGGGGGTCAGAGGTTCATCACAGTGGGAAGTGGACCACTTGTTTTTCTGGCCTTTGTGCCACACAATCTTAACAGTAATGGTGGACAGAATATTTAATCCATTTCACCCAAGCATTTTTCTTGTTGTTGGTTGTGGGACTTGAACTCTGGGCCTGGGTGCTGTCTCTGAGCTCTTTAGCTCAAGGCAAATGCCCTACCACTTGAGCCACAGAACCACTCCCAGTTTTCTGGTGGTTAATTGGAGACAAGAGTCTCAAGGGCTTTCCTGCCTGGGCTGGTTTTGAACCCCAACCCTCAGATCCTGAGTAGGTAGGATTACAGATGCAAGCCATTGGCACCTGGCTTTTGACCTAAATTTTAAGTCTACCCTGAAAGTCTGCTTCTGAAACAGTTTCCAATGCCATACATCTGTGGATCAGCTAGAGGATCCATCCAAGCCTCAGAGTCAAAGTGGGTCAGCTGAAGGAGTTTAGTGAGTAGGATATTTTGAGTTCTCCCTTCCGGATATAGGATTTAACACAAACATGCAAGCACATATACACAAGTTTTTGTTTGGACAAGTGCATATTCTAGAGCTCAAAAATGAAAATCATTCATAGTGTTCTCAGACATTTTTCAACATTCTTCCAGTGGATTATCAGGAGCAGGTCTATGGATCCATTTTTCTTGGGTTCCTTAGGTCTACAATTCTTATTCCCCATTTTAGCAGGTCTCTTGTGATTTCAGTTTTGGGTGCACTTAATCCTCCCTATTGTAAGTTTCTTGTGCAACCCTTTCATATTCAACTCTCCCCTTATTGGGATTTGTCAAGTATGTCTTCCTCCAGCTCCCACATTTTTTTCTTGGGCCAGAGAATGAACACGCAGGTCAAGACTCAAATTCTCTTTGTGCGTAAGACACACTCAGCCCATGAAAATTCTCACCAACAAGGTACTAAACTCTAGTCCAATTTTTCTTCTCATGGTCAATGCATGAGGTTACTTTTTATTGGGTGTTTCCTTGGGCCCCTTCCTGACATGGCTGATAAACTTTCCATCTTGGGTTCATCATTAACCACATGGGAGGGTGTTTAACCAAGCTTGAGCTACCTCAACAAGGTAGGATGTGTCTCCTCCTGAGGGATTCCCAGGATCCCCTTGAGTAACAAGGATCCTGGACAAGTCCCCAAATTGTTACTGACAGGAAGCCAATTAAGCAACCAGCCCGGCGTCCACACGGGGTCGTTGCCCCACCACTGCGCGTTGGGACTGGGGTCCAGTGCTGAAAGACTCTCATCCTGGGAAACAGGGTGAGGCTGGAAAGGGCACTGCCTCCCTCCTGTCATGCAATGCACCTTTGTGTGGAACCTGGCACAAAGCCATTCATAGACGATCTGCTTCTGAGTCGGGGTTTCATAAGTAGGAGAGCAGCTCACTCGCTGCAATCTATTGAAAGTCAGCCCTCCACACAAGGGTTTGTCTTTTCACCCCCACCCCCACATGGGCAGGCAATTGTCCTGAGCCCTTCCCATACCAGTGGGGTGGGGATTGGGGGCGGTCCCCTTCCCATCCATCCTTTTGGGGTGGGGCCTCCTCCTTCCCCTTGCTCTCTCTCCACTCTCGCATCTGTGTGGCTGGCGGGCCTCTCACAAGCACACCCCTGCCAGCCCAAGGCTTGGGTTGTGTATGTGCCAGGCTAGGCCGGTGTGGCATTGGGGAGGGGGTGGACATGCAGTTCCAGAGTGCTGAGTGGGATTCTGAACAGGTTTTACCCTTAATGAGCTACTACTTTTCTTGATCAGAAGTTGTGCTCACAGTCTTGTTCAATTGTCAATTTTGAAGCTCAGCTGGCTATTTTCAAAGGGGTTAACAGTTTCAGAGCAAACAACTAAACCAGGACAACCAGGCCACAAATTTTTAGAAAAATCTTAGCTTGTGCTCTATGAGTTAATCCATGCCTAAAAAGTCCCTAGAACCATTCTAGTAACAGGATATACTTTAGTTAAAATAGCTTTTTGTAAGATGGCTACTCTTAGTTGCTTTAGTTCAAGCAATCACTTTGAGAGAAAAGATTCTAACTCCTACAGAATCCATTCCCAGACAGAATTTATTGTCAGCAGCTCACTCTTTGGAATGGAGGCTTATAAGCTTATGAGCTTAGTGGCTGGGAAGGTGGCTCAGTGGGAGAGCACTTGCCTTTCATGCTCGAGGCCCTGGGTTCGATTCCTCAGCACCACATAAGAAAAAAGCAGGAAGTGGTGCTGTGGCTCAAGTGGTAGAGTGCTAGCCTTGAGCTGAAGAGCTGAGGGACAGCGCCCAGGCCCAGAGTTCAGGCCCCACGACCGGACCAAAAAAAAAAAAAACAATAAGCTTATGAGCTTATTCACATATTGCCTTGGTTCCCTTATGCAAACCCACCTCAGTGGATGGTTATGAAACCAACAGCTGTGTGTGGCTGCTTCATATAAAGAACCTGCCTTGTACTTCTGCTCCTATGACTACTAGAAAGAGCAGGCACGTAGCTGTGGACTTAAGCATACATATTGAACACAGAGCAAAGAACACAGAGCGGGCTGTAGCATTTTAAGAGATATAGATGAATCAGTTAGATCCTATCTGCTTGGCTGACCACAGGGCACCTTCTTGATGCCACATTTCTGAGGCAGAGCATTTCCAAGCTGCCAAGACACTATGGTAGGAAGATGCCTGAAGGAGAATTCTTGGTGGGAAGGAAAAGTTGAAAGTTTGGATTTAGGTTTTAGAAAATGCAAGCCACTTTCTGAATTGCTTGAGGCAGCAAGCAGATCAACATGTTTTCTAGCCCTCTAGATGAAGAGTATGAGAACACTTCCCACATCTTAGTCAATCCTGCCTGCCTGGCAGTCTTCTATTCCCTCTTACAGGAGTTAAGCAGCTTTTAAGAAGTCTTACAGGGTGCTCATTACATTCTTCAGGGCGCCCTTCAGCTGGGCTAAACCCCCAGCCCCTCAGGTTTGTTTTCTTTAAAGAATTCGAGAGCAGAAATTTTTTTTTTAAAGATAAGTTTTTTCTTGTGAAAATACCGTACAGAGGGGTTATAATTACATGAGCATTGTTGCCTCCTCCTTTGTTTTTCCCCTACCATCACTGCCCTCCCATCTCCACGACTACACTTCCTCCACCCAGACTCCCCCCAATTCAACTCACCTCCCCATTTCACCCCCACCTCCCCATTTCACCCCCACCTCCCCATTTCACCTCCCCACCTCTCCATTTGAACCCCACCACCACCCTGCTTCAAAAGTTGTAAAGTTTGTTTTTCGCCATAGCGTGTTGTACATCTCATCTCACTGTATCCCTATTGATTCAATTTGTATTTTTCCCTTCCTATCTCCCCCCTAAAACAGGTTTTCTTCAAAGCGAAAAGAGAGCAGTGAAAGAGACCCCTCAGCAAAAGGAGAAGCCAAAAGCGGATCTGAAGAAGCCCACATCCCTGAGTATATGTACAGCCCTTTGACTCTGCCCCGTAGGGCGTGTTCCTGGATTGATTGGTCAAGGGGTGGGCTTGTGCTGCATGGCATCTCGTGATTGGTGTCCCAGTCTCGGAGCATGAGTAGGAAGTTTCCTTATTGGATGCCCCATCTCAAAGCACAAGTGGGGAAAACACTTTCGTTGGATGGAAGGTAAAGGGACACGCCCCAGACCATAGTCAGAAACAGCACATGCATTAGCACCTGAAGCCTGATGGGAACAAGGTGTGTATTTTTTGCTGAGTCATTCATCCCCGCCGTGTTGGAGCCAATTCCAACCATCACCTGTTATCCATAACTACCCAGCTGAAGTGGTTCAACTCTCTCGGAGTGGCACATCTACACTTGTTACTCACAGGGTTCTGGTCTCCCATGAAACACCATGCTGACAGAGAGATTGAATGGCTAAATAGCTGTTTGAAGCAGCAAAGCCCTCTGACATAAACTTGTATACTTACCTTGAATGCAACTTGATTTCTCCTTACAGAAGGCAAATTCAGTTCTGCTTTGAGCCAATATGGTAAGATACCGTTAGCAAATCTAGGGCAGAGAAATAACTGGACTGTATTTCTAAAGTCAGGTGAAGTAAGGGCCACCATTCCTGAGTGCTTGTATTATCTTCATAGTCCTGTATTTTGTTGTGGGAAGTACTTTCTCCTGAAGGTACATTGTGAGCTAAATTCAGGCCGAAGATCATATTTGTGCATCTGAAAGCATATACTTAGGAATTTAACTGCAGATGAAGCAAGTTCTTAGTAGCAGAACATGTGTTCTTTATATAACCGGTAATGTCATTTTGAAAGAAAAATCATGAAGGACCAATAACTGACTTGTTGAGTGATGACCCTTTGTACACTACCTAAAGGATTATATATATATATATATATATATATATATATATATATATATATATATATATATATATACATATATATATGTATATATATATATAAAAGCAATACAATGTATTTTCTGTGAGTGCATATCCACAGTGTAGGTATCTTAAGGAAAGGAGAACTCAAATGTATCATAACAATACAACTAATAATGGTTTAATCTCTTATCTGTTGAAAGTCCAGAGGAAGACAGTAAAAGCATGAAGATTCCAAGAGCATGGAGGCATACCCCAACGTTAGGATACAGCCCTCACTGTCTTGGCCCAAGGTGAAGGCTAAAATGCCCTTAATCACTTTCAAGTTCCAGGAAGTGAGGTGAAGGAACAGAAAGAAGGAAATAAAGAAATACAGAACATGTGCAGACTGTCCTTTAAGACAGTATTCTAGAAGCTATCAGGTAACATTTTTCTCTGTATCGTTATCTAAATATTATCACCATTGGGAAATGTTATCACTATTTTACTTAGCCTGGGGTTCAGTTAAATGGAAAGGTGTCTCTATTGATTCAGAAAGGAAGGGTGGATATTATGGTAGGCACCTGAGATGTTTGGCCATGTATATCAAGGGCTATGGACCTCACCTCTAATGTTTTACTGTTTTGTAAACAGAATAGATGATGCATTTTCTGTGCAACTAGAAACTACTTTGAAGCTTAAAAAAAAGAGGAAACATATCTCAGATGCTACATATGCTATTATATTTTTTAAATGTGTATGATAACATCCAAATTACGGCAAATTGACTATTTTGTACAAAAGAGATGATTTCCCTGAGCCTTCTCTCTTTACATTAAAAAAAAAACAGCTTCACACACTTAAGTGAGATATAGTTTTGAACCCAGGTTTATTGCTTACTGGCAATTTAAATGTTTTCCCAACCTGGGGTTGTTTTTTCTTTTTTTATCAGTAATTGTGGTCAAATGCAAGCAACTCAAAATTTATCATCTTTTTTACACTTTGTATTAGCATTACCTAGTTATATAAGTGGATTTCATTTTGATATATCCACATAGGTATACAGTGACCCTGATTATATTTACTCCTCCATCATTCTATTTCTTCTCCTCTCCCAGGTTTTCTTATCTTAATTATTTTAAGAATACAGCATAGTAGTAGTAAGTATAGTCAAAATATTGTATACATTCGATGTCCACACTCTTTTCATCCTCCAAGATTAAAATTCTATATTCATTAAAATAATTTTCCACTCTCCTCTGCTTCAAGATCTCCATCAAGTACGATTTTACTTCCTATCAATTTGACTGTTCTATGTAACTGATATAAGTAGAATTATGCAATATTTGATCTTTTTATCACTGACTTTGAGGAGACTGAGGCCTGAGTGACTCCCTGTTGAGCTAGCTGTCATCTTCTGAAGTATGAGTTATGCAGCTGAAGATGAACCTGGCATAGGAAGGAACAGAAGAGGCAATTCTTGGCCACTAGGAACATGAACAATCCTTGAGAAAATCGCAGGCAGGCAGGTGCTGGAGGGCATGGTGACCCCAACACTCAGGCCACAGGTGGTGTTTGTTTAAGAAAGGAACTCTGCAGTTTAGCACAAACCTCCATGAGACTCCCTGTTGTGGAAGCCAACCATTTAAAGTGTGTCAGCCCTAGGGGCTGGAAAGGTGGCTCAGTGGTAGAGCATTTGCCTTGCATGCATGAGGCCCTGGGTTCAATTCGTCAGCACCACATAAGCAAAAAGAAAAAAGCCGAATTGGCGCTGTGGCTCAAGTGGTAGAGTTCTAGCCTTGAGCTGAAGAGCTAAGGGTCAGGGCCCAGGCCCAGAGTTCATGCCGCACGACCGGACCCCCCCCCCCCAAAAAAAAGTGTGTCAGCCCTTTGATCTACCCAACAGTCTGTTTCTGCTTTGTAGTGTGCCAATCATACTATAGAATTTTATTATCATTTCCCCGCGACTTGTAATAATTTGTTGTAAGATGCTGTGATGTATACAAAGTCCCAGCCTTCCCTAAAAATGTGTATAAAAATTACTATAACCCTGGGCTCAGGGCCTCTTAACATTACCTGGTGCGTGGAGGACCAAGCTGGAGCTTGCAATAAGAACTCCTTTGCTTTTACATTGGTGAATGTTTCTGATGGTTTTTTGTGTAAGGATTTCTGAATTCAGTTTTACAGCTTATTTCATTTAGCAGTGTCCCCAAGATTCATCCATAATATAGCATCTGTCACAACATAGTTCTTTTTTTTTTTAATTTAATTTTATTTTATTTGTGAACACACTGTACAGAGGAGTTACAATTACATGGGCAGGATAATGGGTACATTTCTTACCAAGCATTGCAGCCTCCTCCTTTGTTTACCCTTTTTAAAGTTGAAGTTATATACCATTGTATGTTTAAACCACATTTATTTTATCTATTCATTTGTTGATGGCCATTTGGATTGCCTCCATGTTTTAGTATTGTAAAAAATGAATATGTGTGTTCAAAGATTTCTTCAAGACCTTGCTTAGATCTTCAGAGTATATGACCAAAAGTGGAGCCATTGTATAATATGACAATTCTCTTTTCTTTCTTTCTATCTTTGTCATGGGCTTGAACTCAGGGCCAGGTCACTGTCTCTGAACTTTTCCTCAAGGCTAGTGTTCTACTACTTTAAACCACAGATCCACTTCCTGTTTTCTACCCAGGCTAGCTTTGAACCTCCATCCTTGGATTTCAGCTTCCTCTCCTGAGTGGTTAGGATTATAGGCATGAATGATCTTGTTTTTAATTGTTTGAAAAGATGCCATACTAGTATGTTCACAAATAAAATAAAATAAAATTTAAAAAAAAAGAAAAGATGCCATTCTATTTCCCATAGAAAGGTTCCAATTTTATCACACTTTTGTCAGTATTGTTACTTTGTTTTTTGTAGTTATACTAATTCATATGAAATGGTCATATTCTTCATTGTTTTGACTTACACTTTCCTGGTGAATAGTGATGTTAAACAACTTCTTCATGTGCTTGTTAACACTTTAATGGTCTTCTCTGGAGAAACATCTGAGTTCTTTGCACATTGTAAAATCAGGTTGTTTGTTGTTGTTGGGAGGATGTTCTTTGTATATTCTTGATGTGAACCACTCATCAAATATATGCTTACAATGGCTTTATCCCATTTTGTGTTGCTTATTTGGACATTGATGATTGCATCCTTTGGTGCATCCTGTTTTGTGTTTTCCTACAGTGACTGACCCTTCTCTGATGTCAGTTTTCAGTATGTCTTCTGGTCCTGTAACTATGAACCATCATATTGATTTGCACACCCGTTTTTGTAACAATGAACTAAAGCTACATAATAATGCTCTGGTTGCCTATCGGCTCCCATTTTTGGATCTCTTTCCCTCGGCTTTTAGTAAAAAGCCTTGGGGGCATATCCACAACTTATTAGGACCTAAACACCCTGTAGAAAGTTGCAGCCATTAAATTTAGTTAGTTCTGATTGAAATATGTGACTTCTAATTTCTAAAATAAGGCAAATAATATGAAAATTGATACAGAATATTTTTTTAATTGCCAGTCATAAGGCCTGAACTCTCGCTTGGGCACTGTCCCTCAGCTCTTCAGCTCAAGGCTAGTGCTCTACCACTTGAGCTACAGTGCCACTTCTGGCCTTTTCTGTGTATGTGGTACTGAGGAATCAAGCCCAGGGCCTCATGCATGCAAGGTTAACACTGTACCCATGAGTTGTTTTGCAATGCTTGATAGGAAATGTATTCATTGCTTTGCTCATGTAACTGTAACCCCTCTGTACAGTATTTTTACAATTAAAAATGTATTTTAAAAAAAGATGAAAATTGAGAGCTTTGTAATGTAGAAGCACACCAAAACTCTAGGTATATATTTTTCTTCATATGAGTATTTAGACTTCCATGAAGCTAGAAATTTAAACTACTTGCAAGTTAATAATGAACTTGTCACATTTTCATGGATGCTAGACAATTTGTGATACTCTTGGGTCAGAGACAAAAGGCACTTAATTTTTACAGCAATAGTGAAAGTTAGTGATGTGTATGTGTGTATTTATATATTTGAAGTAAATATCCCAGCCCTCAGTGCTACTGAGTGAGGTAAAGATAGCCAGATGAAACCTAAATAAACAACGGGTTCTGAGTTTGAGCAACTGCAATCTATATAATGAGCAATAGGCATGCCTGAACTTTACTCTGGAGGATGACACTAGCTTAGAAATAGCTTGTAAAACTATCTTTGTAAATATACTATAGAATAAAGAGCAACTAGTGTTCACTTGAAGATATGCAAATACTTGAGACTGCTGTGGAATTGTTCTTTTTCTTTTGTTTCTTGAATGTTCCTAGCTACCAAGACCCATACATATTTCTCCTAATAAATATATAGCTCTCCTTAAAAATGAGGCATGACAATTTGTTGAGATTACTTATTCTTTTTCTAGCCCTAAGCCTTAAGATGAAATAGGGACTTAAATCTTATCTAGAGTACAAATTCAACAAAAGAAATAGATGGAGTTCATATTTTACACATCTAGAAACTTTTCTCTTAGAGCCATTTTTTAATGCAGGTGTGGAAGAAATTAAGGAAAAGATAGGTCCACAAATATATTTTATGAAGATATTCTATGTATTTTAACAGTAATAAAGGATTACATTTCTGTATGTTAGCCTGTGAATATTTACAGAGTATGTACATAAAACTAAAGTTTATTCCAGAACCTATCATGGAATAGAATGTAGCAAATTTTCTATATATTACTTGTATATTTATAGAATTCATCTGTCTGATTTCTCTCCTATTTTGATAAACAGAGCACCTGTTTTACACTTTGAAATACATTTTTCTACAGCATTCTAGACACTTCGCTGTCTACTAAATATAGAAAAGATTCATGCACAACCCTCACCTTCAAGGAGCAGTTCTCAGTATCCCAAGTAGCTTGTGTTTCTCCCCACCCCTTTCCACCCAGCGGTCAATCTAGGTGAGTGATGACTGAATTCTATAAGACAGAAAAACTCAGATAATTCACAGACATGCAGTTAGTATCCAATGGAAACTTCTTCACTTGGATTATATATATATATATATATATATATATATATATATATATATATATATATATATATATATATATATATGTATGTATGTATATATATGTATGTATATGTATATATGTGTATATAAATATGTATATATATGTACATATGTATATATATATACATATGTACATGTATATGTATATATACATTTACATATATGTATATATATAGATAGATAAAGATATTTTGGTCGGTTGTGGGGCTTGAACTCTGGTCTTGGGCGCTGTCCCTGCACTCTTCAGCTCAAGGTGAGTACTCTACCGCTTGAGCCACAGAGCTACTTTTGGTTTTCTAGTGGTTTATTGGAGATAAGAGACTCACTGACTTTCCTGCCTGGGCTGGCTTTGAACCAAGGTCCTCAGATCTCAGCCTCCTGAGTAACTAGGATTACAAGTGTTAGCCACCTTTGCCCAGCTTGGATTATATTTTATCACTATCATTGCAAGAACTTCAGCTTCCTTATTTGGAAACTGAGCTGTCCAGCTCAGTTTAAAATTTCATTTAACTTAACTAAAATTGGAAGAATTAATTTCTGACACTATTCACATTTGATATTCAGTAGCTACATGTAGCCAGTGGCTAGTCAGTTAGACAATACATGTATAGAATATTGCCATTATCACAGAGTTTCTGTTAGAACTGTTTTAGAGCGTGCTTCTGCTTGTTAAGGGATGGCCCATGTTTCTAAACTACATATGCTCAATAGCGGTACTCAGACTGAAGATCAGACCAGAAAGGCAAGACACCCGTAAAGTTAAAATATAGTTATATATTGTTCTACATAGGCATATTCATTTGTGAGGAGGAAGAGGATCAAACCATCCACATCAACAGAATCAACCCTCTCAATTTTAGGACTGAATAGGTGAGCATTTCAGCAATTCTTTGCAGCTTTGTTTCTGTGATTGAAATTGGCTGTGGTATTCTCAATGGTGATTTTTTTGGAAAGTATAAATCTGTAATTACCACATTAGCTAACAGAATAATTATGGTCTGTGCTTTGTAAATGTCATTTGGTATTTACATGTGACATTTCAATTTCTCCTGGTATCAATACACCACAAATATCTTTATATTGTTTCTGAGTTATTTCTTTCATTAATTTTGATTCTTCTTACAGGAGGCATTTTAAAAATTAGTGGAAAAATTAAGACTTTCTTGTGTTTTAGAATCCCATTAGTACTCAGTAAGCTTAATAAAGAATGAGAATGCAAGAACTATGTGTGTAGAAATTTTATCTCCAATAACCTGTGTCCTTTCATTAATTATTGGAGCAAAGAGAAGTGGCTCCCCAGAATCTCACCTTCAGAATTGAAGAATGAGGTGGGAATAAGGCAAGGAAAGAGAGACATAGTAATTTGTGCTGAAGTTGCTGTGCTGTCACAATGAACACATGTTCTCATGCAATCTTTTTGAATCCCACAGTTCGCATTTTTGTGGTTTTTATTAGTATGACAAGAATGACTGACTTTCCTAGACTGAGGGTTGGAAATGTGTGGGACACATCTATCTATGGACTCTTCCTCAAAATTGTGTATCATTCACTTTGGCTCTCAGTGCCTTTTCCATCCTTGTCACAGGTATGTATTTCTACAAATGGAGAAATAGGTTCATCATTTCCCTTTAAATGATCAAATTATGTGGATTGGGGGGTTGTGTGATTTGCTGTAGAAGCAAGGTATTATGAGTAGGATCCTTTGGTCATGTTGACATTTCTTTGTAGAATTCTTATTGGGGCTCTTACTCATGGACTCGTGTAAATAATTCTCCCCATATTCCAGTCCAGTAGAGTGGGGCAATGCATTAGAACTTTTAAACATGCCTATAATTCTTTTAAAATATAGTTTTAAATACAATAAGTAAAAGCTTTTAGTTGATGACATGATCTTGTATTTAAAGAATCCCATGGACTCGACTCCCAAATTACTCAAGCTGATTCAAAACTTTGGCAAAGTAGCAGGTTATAAAATTAACCCCCAAAAATCAATGGCTTTTCTATATGCCAACAATGAGAAAAGTGTGGCTGAAATTAGGAAAGCAACTCCATTTGTAATAGCCCCACAAAAAAAAAATACCTAGGAATTAACTTAACCAAAGAAGTGAAGGACCTCTATGATGAAAACTTTAAAATCTTGAAAAAGGAAATCAACACAGAACTTAAAAAATGGCAAAACCTCCCATGCTCCTGGATTGGCAAGATTAACATCGTGAAAATGGCAATACTCCCCAAGGCTGTCTACAAATTCAATGCGATACCTATCAAAATTCCACCCTCATTCTTCAAGGAAATAGAGGAGGCAATCCAAAAATTCATATGCAACAATAAAAGACCCCGAATAGCAAAAACGCGTCTCAATGGAAAGAACACTGCTGGAGGAATATCAATACCAAATTTCAAACTCTACTATAAAGCCATAGTAATCAAAACAGCTTGGTATTGGCATAAGAACAGACCTCAGGACCAATGGAATAGAATTGAAAATCCAGAAATGAACCTACAGACCTATAGCCATCTAATCTTCGATAAGGAAGCTAAAACAATAGAAAGGAAGAAAGACAGCCTCTTCAGTAAATGGTGCTGGCAAAATTGGTTAACTACATGTAGAAAACTAAAGCTAGATCCTTATATATCACCCTGCACCAGAATCAACTCCAAATGGATCAAAGACTTCCAAGTCAAAACAGACACTCTGAAAATATTACAGGATGGAATAGGAGAAACCTTAGGTCTCCTTGGCTCAGGCCGAAATTTTCTGAATAGAGACCCGGAAGCACAACAAATCAAAGAAAGGTTGGACAAATGGGATTGCATACGGTTGCAGAGCTTCTGCAGGGCAAATGACATAGCTAGCAAGATCAATAGAAAGCCCACCGATTGGGAGAAGATCTTTACTAGCCATACAACAGACAAGGGTCTCATATCTAAAATATACTTGGAACTCAAAAAATTAAACCACCCAACAACAAATCCTCAAAGAAACAACTGCCCAATAAATAAGTGGGCGAAAGACTTAAAGAGAAGCTTCTCTGAAGAAGAAAGAAGGATGGCCAATAGACACATGAAGAAATGTTCAACATCCCTAGCCATAAAAGAAATGCAAATAAAAACAACATTGAGATATCACCTCACTCCAGTTAGAACAGCAAAAATCAAGAACTCTAACAACAACAGATGCTGGAGGGGATGTAGACAGAAAGGAACCTTACTTCATTGTTGGTGGGAATGTAAACTTGTTCAACCACTTTGGAAAGCAGTATGGAGGTTCCTCAAAAGACTTCACATAGATCTCCCCTATGATCCAGCAATCCCACTTTTGGGCATTTACCCAAATGTTTACAAACAAGACCACACTAAAGCTACCAGCACAACTATGTTTATTGCAGCATTATTTACCATAGCTAAGATATGGAACCAACCCAGATGCCCCTCAGTAGATGAATGTATCAAGAAAATGTGGTATATATACACAATGGAATTCTATGCCTCCATCAGAAAGAATGACATTTCCCCATTTGTTAGGAAATGGAAAGGCTTGGAAAAAATTATATTAAGTGAAGTAAGCCAGGCCCAAAGAAGCATAGGTCCCATGGTTTCCCTTATTTGCAATATCTAGTATAGGTATGAGTCAAGCAGAAAAGGTCAGATAATGTGATGTTAGGAAAATGAACCCTTAAATATCTATTTTAATTTTTTCGTTTCCTTCATGCATATGTTTCTAACGCATTTATAAGATTATTTCTTTGTTGCTTTGTATGTCTCTCCCCCACAGTGTAACCCCCGCTTTCACTATATTTGATGTCAGTATAACATGTGGAGGAGATGGGGGCAAACAAGTCGTTTAAGGATTCAGGTGGACCTGTTGCAACAATGAGAAGTACAAAATGTCATGTCAAAACCAGCTTTACAATGTCAATGTGGGGGGGAGGGGGGTATAATTGGGTGGTGGGAGGGGGGAGGCTGGGAAGGGAGGTGAAGGGTAAACAAAGGAGGAGGCTGCAATGCTTGGTAAGAAATGTATGCATTATCCTGCCCATGTAATTGTAGCCCCTCTGTACAGTATGTTCTCAAATAAAATAAAATAATATTAAAAAAATAAAAATAAAAATAAAAGGGAAATGGACAGTTCTACATTCTGGTGGAAACTGATTGAAGTTGTCAGGCAACATTATTACTCATATTCATATTATCATTATTAGTATTAAAACTGGCCTAGATTTTTGTAAAAAAAAAAAAGCTTTTAGTTTTCTTTTTTAGTTTTTTTGTTTTAATTTTATTGTCAAGGTGATGTACAGAGGGGTTACAGTTATATAATAAGGTAGTTATTACTTTCTTGTCTAACTTATTACCAACTCCCTCATTTTTTCCTCTTTCCCTCCCTCTCTCAATGCCCCACAAGTTGTACAGATCATTTCCAATATATTGTCACTCTTGATTTTCTTTAAGTAAATGTTTATGTTGATCCCATTTTGGACTTCCACAAGGTGAACATTGGAACACACGGTTAGACCTTTCTGCCATGCATAGATGCATATACATATTTTCCTACAACTTTGGGGTCATATATTTGTTTGATTATTCATTTGTTTATTGCCAAATTGGAGCTTGAATTCAGGGCCTGGGCATTGTTCTCAGATTTTTTTTTTCTCTCAAGGCTAGCCACAGGTCCACTTCTGGCATTTTGGTGGTTAAATGGATTTTCCTGCGGGGGCTGGCTTTGAACCATGATCCTCAAATCTCACCCTTATGAGTAGGTAGGATTATAGGTGTGAGCCTACTTTATAATTTGACATTTCATGGCATCATATCATGCATATATTTCCTATCTAATAACATCCTAAGAAATTGCACTGTTCTAAGAACATCATTTATAATGATTACATGGGAGTCCAGTGCTTATAAATACCATAATTTATTGAATTGTCTCTACACTAAAAATCTTTTGTGTCCCCAAAATATTAAATGCATCATCAAAGTTCTTTTGAATTTTTCATTCTAGTATTTATTTTTTTATAAATAAGTATCTGCTAGTTGTTAGAAAGAACCAAATACAAACTTTCTTCTTACATAATAATTCATCTTAACTTGGCTCATCTAGAAAAGTAAGTTACACCTGCCTGTGAATTTATTCTTTTCCCATCATGCAGTTCCAGTTTTGTACAATTTTATATACATTACCCACTATAAAGCCTTTTCTAAAATCCCTCTTGCTATCATCCAGTTTTTTAAAAACCTTTTCTAAGTTATTTCATTAATAGGAAGGCATAATTAACTAATACCAACTTAATGTCATCATTTCCACGGGTATTTGCATTTTAACCTGGATCAAAACTTGATTCTAACAAGATTATACTTTAATGGTAGAATCAGAGCATCAATCAGGAGGTTGAGAGTATCCTCATGAACAAATTTCATCATGCATTGCTTATTCTCATTTTAAGATTTGAAGGCTAAAGATTACCAGTTCATATAACCCTCGTTCCAGTGCCCTGCATCTTGTATATACATTTTTCTAATTTGGGAAGGGGCAGGGAAATAAAAAAAATGCTGAAACAAGGATTCAGGTTGACCATTGTAACAATGGAATGTACAAGACATTGAAAATGAATTTTACAACTTCGGGAGTAGGGGGAAGGAGGAGTTGGGGAAGTAGGGAGGAGGGAATATAGAGGGAAAACAAAGGAAGGGTAACAATGCTCAATAGGAAATGCACTCATTACCTTATTCATGTATCTGTAACAACTCTATACAGTATCTTTACAATAAATAATAATTTTAAAAAGATTACCAGCTCATACTTCCACAATTAACTTGCTGTACACCTTAAATACTTCATATGGCTCAAAATAGGAAACAAAAAAAAAGCAACTTTCAATATAGATTGTCCATTGTTGTAAAACAGAGATGCCAAATGCAGTGCCCAATGCACACGAATCCAGAGTACAGTCATTAACCTCTAGAATGCTGAGTTGTCTTCTTTGGCTGGAAATCTCTTAATTTTATTATAGACATTATGCAGAAATGTCCTGAGACAATATTCATGGAGAATAAATAGTTCTTCAAAATCAGGAAAATTTTACCAAGTCAAAAAGAGGAAAACAAGACAAAAAAAATTCTATTCCTGGTTATATAAAAAATAAGATTGAACAATAGTCTACCAATAGTCTGAAGAAGAGAACAATTATTTAAGTGAGTTGTTATTATAAATGTAATAATAGAGTGATATGCATGGTAAAATAGAACCTGATAATGAGCCATGAATTCTGCCTTGGGAGGTCAGGAAAACCCTTCTTGCACAGTGTCTTGATACATGGGAAGGAAGAAAAAACATGAAAAGCTTATGAAGTTTACTAATCTCCAAATATTATGACCAAGGAATGCAAAGTACCAGGAACAGGGTAGCAGTGAATCAAATTGGAGAGATGGAAATGGCCATGTAGCTTAGTGTTGTTGCACTTGCTTAATATGCACAAGGCCCTGGGTTCAATCCCCAGCACTAAAAAGGAAGGAAGAAAGAGACAAAGATATGTGAGGTGGATCTAGCACCATCATAGAAGTTTTATTCTCTAGCTCAGGATTTCATACTGTTATTTACACATTATTACTGCATGGGAGATTTAAAAGTACAGTTGCCCAAGTCTCAGCCATTTGTATTTGAGTGGGTACAGATGTATCAACATCAGCTGATATGACTTGGCGGCAGCAAGGATAGAGATATCATGGTAGCACATATGAGTGTAGAACATGGAAAAAAGTTCGTGAGCCTTTTATTTCTGCAGAAAAATAAATGCACATGGTATGTCAGCCTAAGTATGGATATAGTTTAGTCTGCATTTAAATGTACAAATATACCAATTTTGCAAACTTGGGTAAATTACCTACCTCTCTTTCAGCCTTAGTTTCCTATTTTGGACATGGGAGCCAATGAGACTATAGTGAGAGTGTTCATAAAGTGTTTTCTGGCTACGCATTTTAAAATTTATTATAACTACCTTTAGTTGACCTGTTTATATAGTGTAAATTTTCACCAGGTGCTGAAGAGCAAAGCAGACGAGGATCAACTGTCTTGTCTTAGGTCTCTTGAGTACTTGATGTCATTCTTTACATTCCAAAAGTTTTGAAGTCAGAGTTGGACAAGAAGGCAGTTTTAAAACTTTTCCCTATGGAATCTTCACATTTTTCTACATCACAGGGACTCTGGAAAGATGGAAGAATAAAACATAGAGAAACCACAACAGTCCTTTTCAGCTGGCTTACTGTTCATCTTTTTGACCTATGATGGCAAATTACCAGACACTGTATTGGTTATAAATACTAAATTTATTTCTACATTCTGGAGCCTGGTGATCCAAGATTGAAATGCCAGCATAGTCAGGATTTTTTTTTCTGAGTGATGCTCTGTATTAAAGATCAGGAGTGAAATCTATTTGGTTTTGTTTATTTAAATCCCATTCATGAAGGCTTGCTTCCATGACTTAATTACCATCCACATACACACAAAGGACCACTTCTATAACATTACATTTGAGATAGGATTTCCATAAGTGAAACTGGATGAAGGGTGTAAATAAATGCATTGTTCTTATACATTCGTCCCCCCCCACACACACACACATAAGATTGTGTATCTAAGAACAGGAAGATCCAGACATTGAATGATCTTAAAGCTGACCTCTGGGCCACTCTGTGATTTTGGAGTATTATATTGATCTGGCTTATTCAATTCTCTGCCTTCACTACAAGATTATTTGGAGAATACATAAGATAATTAAACTAAGTGTGTAGTTATCTAGAGAATTATTTCATATTATTTATTTTTATTTTTTTTGGTAGGGTCTTGGGTTTCAATTCAGAGCCTTGCATTTGCCAGGCAAGCACGTTACCTCTTGAATCATGCCACATCCAGCATGCTTTGGTTGTTTTTGAGATAGAGTCTTGCATTTGTTTATTCCTAGACTGCCTGGATAGTGAACTTCCTAGTTGGATGTCCAGTAGGATGACAAGCCACACATTGGCAGACCCATCTTTTCTTGATTGAAATGGAGGTCTCTTGTATGTTTTCCAGCTTGACCTTGAACTCCCACTATCCACAGGTCCATTTTCAGAGTAGCTAGGATTATAGGTATAAACCATCTCACTTGGTTTCTATTATTTATGTTTATGAAAAGTCTGAAAGCTATGAGAAAATCCCCTAGAGTTTACTAACCATATCCAGATTCTAGGTGATATACTCATGTTTATTCTGTTACAAACTGTGTTTTTCATTCTGTTTTATATAGAGATATGGCACATCAAGAATAAAAATATTATTACTAATGCCAATTCAAACAGCTGTGACTATCTAATTTCTATGTGTGGATTTATGTTTTCTGGAAAAACATCCTGAGCACATATGCCAAAAATCTGACAGTCCTAACAAGCAAAAATTTGTTTTCAGTATGATCAGCAGTTTGCAAATTGGGGTTCCATGCCTGTACAGGAGACAGGTCACAGGGGAATTCCCTACTTGTGACCCTAAAATAATTCTGTCCTGTTCAAAATAGCAGGATGGTAAAAATTTGTCAAACTTATTATATGGGAACTTTCTTTTTTGGGGGGGGGTAGGGGAGGGTCCGGTTGTGGGCCTGAACTCTGGGCCTGGGCGCTGTCCCTCAGCTCTTCAGCTCAAGGCTAGCGCTCTACCACTTGAGAAACAGTGCCACTTCTGGCTTTTTTTTCTGCTTATATGGTGCTGAGGAATCAAACCCAGGGCCTCATGCATGCAAGGCAAGCACTCTACCACTGAGCCACCTTCCCAACCCTTATATGGGAACTTTCTTGACCTGATATAGAGTACTGCATTAGAATGAAAGAATTCCAGTTGCTCAGAAATCAGGCAAAGATGTCATCCATTTCTGTTCAACCACATAGCAGGCATTTTTGCTAATGAAGCAAAATATAAAGTTCTTGACAAATAGTTTTTATTCATAATATATAAAGAACTCTTAAACTCATGAATAAGACAATAATAACCCCGTTAAGAAGATACAGAGAGAAGGCAAATAAGTACATAAAAAGCCTATACATTACAAGACTGTTGTAGAAATTCTTCTCAAATGTGTTCAGATAATGCTTTCTGGAATGAAAGGAATGTGAATAATTTCACTATCTTGATTCTTCAAATAATAATTTTTTTAAAAACTGCATAAAGAACTTCAGAGTTCATGGAATTCTTGTTTCATGTTCTATGCATAACACTTTACAAAAGACATAATCTTTAATTCTAGAAAACACCAATATTTTTAGCTTTTTACAGAAAAAAAGCAACACATGACAACTCTAAGAAACATGTCCAATGTCACCCAGCTAGCAGAAGAGTTTTAGATATTAGTATAGTCCCAGGGTTTGCAAATAATGAATTGAATTTGAGCCATGGATTCTGGTTTCTACTCAGTCTTAATTGTAATTTATACTTCATCCTTCTTCAGTAATTTATACTTCTTGCCTCCATTTCTGTATTCTGAAAATGAAGATAATATTCTCCCAACCTTAGATAATGAGATATGCAACACCATCAGATGACACAGAACACATTTACATTGTTGGGATTTATCCAACAATTGTTGAATAGTTTCTATAAAAAAAAAATCTATGTAACAATTGCTTTATAGTGTTTATAAAAATCTCAACAATAATTTTATTGTCTTAACACCTTGCTTAAAGGTGTTAAAGTACCAACCAAATTTACCCTAATTTTAAAAATTGAGGGCCTGGAAGGTGGCTCAGTGGTAGAGCGCTTGCCATGCATGCCTGAGTTCCTGGGTTCAATTCCTCAGCACCACATAAGCAGAAAGAAAAAGAGGAAAGTGGCGCTGTGGCTGAAGTGGTAAAGCGCTAGCCTTGAGCTGAAGAACTGAGGTACAACACCCAGGCCCAGAGTTCAGGCCCCACGACTGGACCCAAAAAATAAAAATAAAAATAAATTGAAATGAAATCAACTCAACCCTCCTGTTCTTTTAAGAAGTAAATCCTCTTTATGAGCTCCTCACCTTCTGACATGTAGTTATTAAGTGCATTTTCATGAAACCATTACCTCTCATTTTATTCTCATTGAACTCAGTTTTACAGAGTTGTTCTGTCTTACAAAACTGGTTGCAAAGACTTTCCCTTGATTTCCCCAAATGATGGTAGTCATTTGTGTAAATGACTTCTCAAAACTTTTAAGGCAATTGAAGAAGGAAATTATAGCAGAAAATTGCATAGAAAATACCTTGAAAATTGTATCAAGAATCTTTTTCCTTTTTCTTGTCTTTACTTTCTCAGTAGAAGGGATGGAATTCAGGGCCTCAACCTGGCTGGATAATTGCTCTTGATCCAAATCCCTAGCACTTTGTTGAGCTTTAGTTTGCTTTTCAGATAGTCTTATCTTAACTGCCTCAAACCATGGTCCTCCAACTTCTCCCTCTCTTATCAACATGTGGCACCAGTTTGTTTTAGAGATTGGCACTTCAGTATTATATTTTTACCATACCAACAGAAAAATCCAGTGTCTACCTCACAAGTAGTTAGAATTATAGGCATGTACCACTATATCAAACAGATTTTTTTTATTTCTTTTTCTAAAAAGAAATCATCAGTACTTCTGCTAACAAGGAATTATTCACTAACTTCTTTTTAGTTTTCAATTCTCTGCTTCTGTAACTTCTTTTTCATTTTTTTCATCACTGAAGACTGCAAATTTGTGATAACTTCAGTTTTGTTCAAGCTTTCAAAATATTCCTGTTTAGTCCACATTCTTCATGCCTCATATTCCATATCATAGTGATTTTCCTTACCAAAATTATTTGTCTCAGCCAGGAGAGGTGACTGATGCCTGCAATCCTAGGTACTCAGGAAGCTGAGATGTAAAGATTTTGGTTGGAAGCCAGCCACATATTTTCTATCTAAAAGGAAACTGGGCACCACCTAGTAACATAAAAATATTATTTCATATTTACTATAATAACATCTTACAAATATAAAGTTATTCATTTGATAACCTTAAAAAAACAAGGAATTAAACATGAATTTCTCTCAGGAAACCCAAATCAACATCTTAGGCTTTTGAGAAGCTCTAGAGGGTTGGGATGTAAAACTGTGGTAGAGAACAAGCCTAGCATGTGCAAGGCCCTCAGCACTGAAAAAAGGAAGAAGTATAAGAAGGAGGAGGATGATGGAGGAGGAGGAGGAGGAGGAGGAGGAGGAGGAGGAGGTAGAAGAGGAGGAGGAGGAAGAGGAGGAGAAGGTACAGAATGAAATTTATCCATATTTTCTTTAGTGAGTAATTATGGCAAAATAAGAAGGTCAAGTTTCTGTCTTTTTGATGTTTATAGTAGTTCCAGATTAGCCTCTGGAGATGCATTCCAAGTGAGTACGTGAAATCAGTGAAGTACTTTATACAGTTAACCGTAGGTATCCAGAATTTCCACATCTAGGAGTTCAACCAACCAGAAATTTAAAATAGGAAAAATTTGTTGTTCCCTAAACAGACAATATAGCAACTATTTACATACCTTTACATGTATGTTGGTAATAGATATAACCTTGATGCGATTTAAAGTGTAACTTATTTTGTATGAAATATGCTATTTTCTATATGGGATTGGATCCTATGCTGATTTTAGTATGCTCAATCAGTTCTGAAAGCAACCATATTAATACCAAGATGACCATATATACTATGTTTTTTCCCAGACAATTATAGCTACAATAAAGCTAAAGTTATAAATTAGGTTCAGTAAGACAATAATAACAGTAACTAATAAAATAGAAGAATTGTAACAATATGCTGTAAAAATGTAATGTGAAATGGGTGTGGAAGTGCACACCTGTAATCCTAGGAAACTGAAGCTAAGGCAGGAAGATAATGAGAGAGATATACAGTGAGACCTTACATCCAAAAAACCAAAAATAAAAAACAAAAAAGGTATTATGTGAATGTGGTCTCTTCCAAAATATGAGAGTTTTCCATTTAATCTTTTCAGATCACAGTTAATCACAGGTAACTAACTACAGAAGGGGAAATTACAGTGAAGGGGACTACTGTATAATTAAGTGTTATGTAAAGAGAAAAACCATATCCTTTTTAAAGGTTCTGTTCTGAGAAGAAAAGCCATACACCTTTCTTTTGCCTTTTTCTGAAACTCTATGACATTTCTCCCGTCCTACCTAACCACCGTCCCACCTGGCTTGTGGAAAGGACAAGCCCTCAAAACTAGCTTGGCTGTGGAAGAAGACAAACATTCTATTCCTGAACAATCAAGTATCTTGCAGCCTGTTTCACTCCTCCTATTTTGCTTCCAGATGCCCAGAAGACCTTCCTTTGAAGACATATTCTGTATTTTCAGGTGAGTGAGATAAATGACTTCCTTAGAAGACAATGTGACTTTGAAGATTGAAATTGAGAAAGGAAATCAAACTCTTCCATCATTTTTTTACTAAGGGCCAGAAAAAAAATGATAGGTTCTTACCTGCTGAGAGTAAGCAACTTTTGCAGCCTGTGCTAATGAATTTAATCTTGATGCTGATGTGAAATGTGTCTGAAATGTGTCCTGAGCCCTAATTCCTTACTTTCTGAGAACACCACCCCTTCAGAAATTCTGATTTATGATGTGAATATTTACTTCCTATAAGAAGTAGTTGCTTTGATATTTTGATTTTGTGAAGGCTGAGTGAATTTGATATTTTTCTCTCAGTTAAATTATAAGCATGTAAAAATGAATTGAACCTGATTAACTGAAGTTCTTTCTGCCCATTTTCTCTGATACAGATTTCTATGATTTGGGGAGTCTATATTTTAAGTCATTTTGGATGCCTAACTAGGTCTGTGAATGTGGATGAGTCAATAAGAATGGCAGAATTTGCCACATTGACTTTGGAGCAAAGAATTACAGCTGGTACCTGGGCAATGATTCAGAAGACAGCTGAGGCTGAAGCTATGAGCCTTCCTGCCTGTGTTCAGCTCCCAATCTCTTCTAACACACCCCTCACTCCCATGCGGTGGTTTCTTTTTCTATCCAAAGGGTTTCTGGAGCTTCTTCTTATTCTGGTTTCATAGTATGCCAACATGAGAAGAGTGAAAGCAAGCAAGGCAGATGTGGCAGAGGGATTTTATCTGAGGCTCCATCACACTTGAGAGCTTCTGGCTGAAAACTCCAGAAAGACAAAAGTGAAGAAACAGCTAAGAGAAAATGTAAGAAAGGAATCCATAATGATTAAGCCTAAAAACAGTGTCTAGGATAAGGAGACTCAGGACTTTGTGTCACCTGAGGAGAAGCTGGTAGAAGAGGGAATATTCAGGAAAAATGAGAAGGGGACAGGAGGGAATGGAGAGAAAGGCCTAGATTACCTAGATTTGGGACCTCAATGTGAGCTTAATTGGCAAACCAACCCCAATGATGCAATAGCTTACAACTTTCATTACTCTGTCATGCTACAAGCCTAATCCATGTCCACTTCCACTCAGCATGGTGTCCATTCTGGGATTCAGACTGACTGCTGGAGGTTCCAAAGGGAAGAGAACAGTGTGAAAACCACATGACTAAAACTCAGAAAAGACACGTCATCACTTCTCATATGTCATTTGTCAAAAAGTAAGTTATACAAACAAGCCTGATAGCAATGGGGATGGGAATACATATTGTGAGCATTATAATAATAGCTATTATTATTGTCATATAATAATCACCAAAGGGAAAGAGATGGTATTTCTCCCTTTTTAGGAGTATTGGAAAGGGCATTCTGTAGAATATTCTTCAGTTGGGAGCTCTCTGAATCTTTTCTCCTAAGATTGTGGCTATGAGGTTTCAGGGAGGAGAATTACAGAGAAAAAGTATGTTCTCAAGCTGGGCACTGGTAGCTCACACCTGTAATCCCAGCCTGAGATCTGAGGATTATGATTCTAAGCCCGCCTGGGCTGGGAAAATCCATGACACTCATCTCCATTTAACCAAAAAGAGCCAGAATTGGAGCTATGGCTCAAGTGTTAGAGCACTAGCATTGTGTGTGGGGGTGGGAGGGGTGGAGAGGAGAAAGCTCAGGGACAGAAGCTAGGCCTTGAGTTCAAACCCAGGATTGGGGGGTTGGGGGAAAATGTGTTCTCAGTGCATGAAATCGAGGGTGTATGTCAACATCACTATTGATGTTAACTTCGGGGTATAGTTGATCACTTTTATTCTGAAAATGATTTGTTCCACTCTTCTCTGTCCTATATTCTTTAAAAGAGGCAGCTATGCACAACCTAGACCTAAGAGGTATGGATTGCACTGGTTTCATTGTTTTTCTACTTAAAAAATTATACCTATGTACTTGTACAAAGGAGTTCTAATTTAACATGTCACTTTGTGAGTACAGTACATCTTGATCAATGTCACCACTTAGATCATTCTCCATCTCTCCCAACCCCATGCCCTCAATTTACCTGGTTGTATTTTCATACATGTACATTGACTACTATGAGTGGATTCGCCCACTGCAAGAATTTTGCCAAGAAATGTCTTCATTCTACAAGGCAAGGAATATGAAGTTGAGGACGATAAGCCCAAGACAGCATAGTTATTAATTGACATCAAGATGACAAAATCTTCACCAAAAGAAGCATAAGCATAAGAAAAAAGAACATGGCCAGGAAAATGTGAAGCATCTATCTTTGTGTGTGTGTGTGTGTGTGTGTGTGTGTGTGTGTGTGTGTGTGTGTGTGTGTGTGTGTGTGTGTGTGTGTGTGTGCTGGTTCTGAGGTGTGAGTGCCTGAGTGCTGCCCCTGAGCTGCTTTGCTCAAGGCTAGCACTCTACCACTTGAGCCACAGCACCATTTCCAGCTTTTTGATAGTTAATTGGAGATAAGAATCTCATTTACTTTCTAGTGTTGGTTGGCTTTTAACTACAATCTTCAGACCTTAGTCTCCTGAGTAGCTAGGATTGCTAGTGTGAGCCACTGGCAGCTGGCAAAACATCTATTAATGGTCCCACTTAAGCATGTGGTGCAGTAGGTCAATTGATACTTCTGACACTCAGATAATGATTCCTCTGCTTGTTCCTCTCTGGTGTTATGACTAATGTGATAATGCTCTCTCAGGTTTATATAAATGTGCAATCATTGTTGCGTTTTATTCAGTAAGCAGTTTTTCAGGACAGGGGTACTGTGAGGGGAGAGTATGGGATGAAAATTTTATCTGTACTTCTTGTGGCCTGGTGATAGCTTCTCAGAATGTTTGCAAGAAGAGTTAGGACTTCATATCTGCTGAATAAAGGAAAAGTCACACACCTTCCACAGAAGTTGTGCCACAGAAGGACAAATGGGAAAACTCATCCAGGCTCAGAGGCAAAGCAACAGGATGGGTTGTTCAGGTGGGTGAAAATTTGTGGAGTTTCTCTTTCTTACCATGGAGATATCATTCAATGCTGGCATTTACAATATGTGCCAGGACTCATATCTTTGTAGGTCTCTGTTTCTCTGTAGCATCTTTGACAATGACAGAAAGGAGAATGTAACAATGGCTCTCAGTTATGTTTTTGAACGAGGATCTCATCTCTCTCCCAACAAAAGCTAGAGTTATAATGAATGTGTAATAAAGAAACTGAATTTGGGGACATTGCCTTTCATATGGAGAAAAGTCTTTTTATCAATCCATTTTTTGAATAAAATATAAACTACCATATCCAAGTAATATGTGCATGCTACATTTTTAGTTGTAATCATTTGATGCCCTTAAACGTTTGCTTACATATTCTGATGTTAAGTGATTTTAAATAGATAGATCTCCTGGCTGGAAACCATGAAGACAAGTTTCTCAGCCTTATTCCCCATACTAAAGAGACTTATAGTTTCAGAAATGATTTTCTCCTTCAGTTGCTAAAATGATCCAGACTTTCAAACTTGATTATGTACATAATACCCAAGGTGGATGGATCTTTTAGGGCATTCTGGGCTCCCAGCACTAAGTACATTCTGCAACACTGCACACACTCAGTAAATGTTTGCCGAAGGAATATTTTCGGACTGTTTTCAAGAAAAAAAAACATAATGAAAATTTATGACAGTAATAGAACACACACAACATTTCAAATGAAGGGCAATGTCTCAAGGCCATGCTAATTAATTCCCTTCATTGAAAGTAGAATTATTATATTTTTATGAGACCAAGT
>NW_027203209.1:0-47500 GCF_024711535.1 Dipodomys merriami | reverse complement strand
AAAATTGCTTACGTAAAAAGGGAATTTTATATGCCTTATCTCAATATACCTGCTGGTATAGACCCAGGACACTTTAAAAAGCCCTTTATACTTTTTTTAAGAAGGGAATTCATTCCTATGCCTTAGTCAGTGTCCACTACATAAAAGCTCTGTAGCACCACTGTGAACTTGTGACAAGTTAAAGAATTACTTTGAAGATTTAGAAAGTTCCTTTGCTGCATACATCAGCATTGTCCTTAAATCTCTTTTTCAGTTCAATTTTATCCATAAAATATTTCTATCTATGGGATTTTTAACAGATATTTATAATTCAGAAGAAAACTTATATGCATATTGTTTCATGGTCCTTGAGTGTATCTCTATATAATGGTAAGAAATCCTCAAAAGCTCTGCAACAGATTCATAATGACGGCTCTATTTCAAATGTATGGAGACAGAAGATCACATCCCAGTAAGTGGCAGGGATGGGAATGAAAGGCAGGTTCTTTTATTTCTAGGCCAGTCTGTTCCGAACTCTGAACCATGACAGTATTCAAGTTTCAAAAAATTAATGGTCTTTCCCCAGAGGACATGGAGGTTCTCAGGAAGCTGACTGACCTCATCCTATTCTGCCCTGTTATCACTGAATATCAGAGGCTGAATGGACCAAGGGAGCTCTTACTAACACTGTCTCTGCATTTATGGCTCTCTTTTCAGATTTCAAATCTAAATTCGCTTGGAGGTTTTTCAGCCTTGTATATTTTAAATCATGCATAGATACTTAGTATAAGCACAAGCTTTTCTACAAAACTCCCTTTGCAAATCAATTACAAAACGGTTTTGTGTGTGAGGTTAAAGAACACAAATTTTGGGGAGGGGGTAAGTTAGATTTAAAGTAAAATAGTAGATACAAACTCCTTGCATTCAGAAAAGAACAAAAAGCACAATGTTAATAGAATTGACATTGTTTAAATTTATGCATTTAAAACAGAAATAAAACATTTTTGTTATTATTTTGAATTTTATATTTGTAAGTCTAGCATGTCAAACACAAATTAGAGTTCTCTTTATTTCTTTCAAGTGAATATATAGCTTAAAATTGTATTACCTTTAAGTAGTTATACAAATGGGTTTCCTTTCAAGGTGTCAGTCTCTGACACAAGACATCTTGATTAATGTATTCCCTTTCAACATTCTTTATTCTGTGCCCCCTACCCCCCGAATACTAGGATTTGAACTGAAGGCCTTGTGCTTATTAGGCAAGCAAGCACAAACCTCCAGCCCTTTTTTTCTGTTTAGTTTATTTTCTCAGAAAGGGTCTCTCTTTTTATCTCTGTTTCTCTGTCTCTCTGTCTCTGTCTATGTCTCTCTCTCTCTTGAATTTTAGGCTTATTTTATTTCCATTACAGCATTTGAAGAAGTCTTGTGAGGAATAAATGATGATGAGTCCTGTTTTATACCACAATTCAGATAGCTTTTTAGCATTTAAAAGAATTTTTAGACCTATAGATTTATCCAGAGTGAATTAATGAGGTACAGGCTTAATGGAGGACCAAGTGTTATTTATTATCTTTTGGCCCAAGGAAACCCCAGACTGCAATCTTCCTACCTAGCTGAAATCACAGGTGGGAAATATCATGCCCAGCTTACTGAATGAGATAGAATCTCACTAGCTTTCAGTTATGACTAGCCTTCCATCCCAATCCTCCTGATCTCCACCTCCCATGAAACTAGGATTACAAGTATATGCCACTTGATGAGCTCTATTTAGAACTCCTGAATTTCTTTTCTACCCACCATACAAAGAAGTTATGTGCACCCATACGCCAAGTTTCCAAAAATCATTACTGGCCTCTCTATTCTCCTTTTGCCTCAAAGTGAGGAATCATTTTTGCCTCTTTTTTTTTTCCTTTACATATTACAGCAAAATTTCCCTGGAATAACAACATTGCTAACACACTACTGAGTTCTACAGAGGTCTTGCTCTAGTGGTCACCTACCTGCATTCCCTACATTTCCACTGTTTCTCCTTGCCCCCTACATACCCTAGCAATAGCTAGAGTTGCTGTTTAGTGTGTAAGTCATTTAGTTCTTCCTATCCATGGCCTTCTTGATTTTTTTGAGATCAGACCCTAACCACCTCTTTCTCTCTTTCTTCTTTCCTTCTTTCTCTTTTTCTCTTTCTCCTTCCTCTCTCCCTCCCTCCCTCCCTTTCTCCCTTCCTTCCTTCCTTCCTTCCTTCCTTCCTTCCTTCCTTCCTTCCTTTCTTTCTTTCTTTCTTTCTTTCTTTCGTTCTTTCTTTCTTTCTTTCTTTCTTTCTTTCTTTCTTTCTTTCTTCTTTCTTTCTTTCCTTCCTTCTCTTTCTTTCTTTCTTAGATCCTTCCTTCCTTCCTTTCTTCTTTCCATCCCTCCCCCTTCCTTCCTCCATTCTTTCCTCCTTCCTCCTCCTCCTCTTCTCTGTATGTGTGTGTGTGTATACATGTGTGTGTGCATGTGTACACATGCATTCCAGTATTTGGACTTGAATTCATGGCCTTGTACTCCCTCTTAGCATTTTTGTCTCAAAACTCTACCACTTGAGCCACATCTTTGCCTCTTTTTTGCTGGCCAATTGGAGACAGTGTTTTTCTACCCAGGCTGGCTGAGACCCATGATCCTCAGAGCAGATCTCAGCCTCCATTTCCAGCCTTCTACCCTTGGACTACCCTTGGGATTCCTTGAACTCCAATCTGCAGGAGAGGTGGCATTCTTGTTTGTCTTTGAAATGCTCTGGCTTGGCCTTCACCTCAGGCTTTGTGTTTGTCACATCTTTCTGCCTGAACACACTTTTTTCCTGGACTCTGTGTTGTCTACTCATTCAATTCAGTGTCCAGTCTTCAGAGCAGCTCTTCACTCTACCAAAGTGTGGCTCCTTCATCTCTACTGCTGTTTCCTCCCCCTGCTGCTTTTTCTTCACAGCAATTTAACTACCTGGTTGTTGCTGAATGCACATTCATTTCTAATCTGCCTCTCCCCTGGGAGCATTGGCAACAGAGGTCCCTGTCCACTCCATCCCTCATGCTTACAGCAGTTCATATATGAATGATGCTTTGCTTTAAATTATAATCTATAATCAGAAATAAAGTACGTACTTTTTCCTACGCATGAGCTAAAACCCCATTTATACCCTCAGAATGTTCTTCAAAATGCAGCCTTAATGAAGAAAAAAATGAACTCTCAGGAGAATTGAGAAGTTCAATGAAGAAAGTGAAAGTTGAGCTGAGTATGACCTGACACCTGGCATTACAGAGACTGAGAAAGGTAATAATGGAAGAAAGAAAATGAGACTGGAATTAAATATAGGAAGGTCAATGAAAGTCAGCTTCTGGGTCATGGATGGTAGAGCAGCAGAGGGAACCAAAATCTGTAATGCACTATCTGTAATGCCCTGGGAAAAGAGCTGCCAAGGTCCACACTCTGTGTCAAAGCTTGGGGAACCCTTTAATGAAGATGACTGACACAGTCGTGTAAGGTTAGTTGCAGAGGGCATCTGAGATGACAAGAGTGAGATCACATAGCTCATGTAAAGTAATTGTACTACAGGAAGACAGAAATGTTGCTCGTACAGAATCCACACACAGAACAGGCCATGTGCAAGAGGAGTACAAACTGTTTTCAAGATCAGGATTCCTAGAATCATGTCTAATACTATACATGGCTAATTCTATAAACTATCCACTTGCAAAGAAGAAAAAATCTAATACACTAGATGAAAAGGCAGACAAGACAATGGTTCAAAACAGCAGTTAAACATGGATGTGAAACAGAGTTGAGCATCCCATACAAATAGTACTGAGGAAATCTGGAGCGTCTAAATCATTGCACACATGCACAAACATGAGCATGCTTATGCTTTACATACAGAATAACATAGGAGAATATTTCTGCATGTAATTGATTAAAGATATCTCCTGGTAATAATTTGACAACACTGAATTCAAAGCCAGAATCCCTGGGATTCGAGAACAGATCAGATTGCAAATTAGTTGAGCCATCTTCTCAGTCATTCACCCCTTGAAGACTCACTTTTTCTCATGGGTAAAGGAAGTGCTCTAACAATTTATGTGATATAATATTTATGACTAATTTGAGCTAGAAGAAGTATTACAAGTGGAACAAAGCTCATGAAGAATAGGCCCATTCCTATGAATGGCTTGAAGTCAACTACCCTTTGTTCACCATTTATCTGCCCTTCATGCAGCAAATATATACTTAGTAATTACTGTATGCCAAGCACCACTTTAAGAGATTCAACCGGCATAGATTATATTCTTTTCCCTTAGAGAACTCAACAAGAAGCCAAGTGCTGGTGGCTCATGGCTATAATCCTAGCTACTGAGCCATTCCTATGAATGGCTTGAAGTCAACTACCCTTTGTTCACCATTTATCTGCCCTTCATGCAGCAAATATATACTTAGTAATTACTGTATGCCAAGCACCACTTTAAGAGATTCAACAGGCATAGATTATATTCTTTTCCCTTAGAGAATTCAACAAGAAGCCAAGTGCTGGTGGCTCATGGCTATAATCCTAGCTACTGAGGATCTGAGAATTGTGGTTCAAGGCCAACCCAGTCAGGAAAGTCCATGATATTCTTATTTCCAATTAATCACAGAAAAAACCAGAAGTAGCATTGTGGCTCCAATCAGTGCTATTCTCAGGAACAGTGCCAAGGCCCAGAGTTCAAGACTTATGACCAACAGCAACAAAAATTTAACAAGGTCAAGTGCAGTAGCTAAAATTTATAATCCCAGTTATTAGAGAGGCAGAGTCAGAGACAATCTTGGTTAGAAAATTGGAAAGATTGGGGCTGGAAGGTGGCTCAGTGGTAGAGCGCTTGCCTTGCATGCGTGAAGCGCTGGGTTCGATTCCTCAGCACCACATAAGCAAAAAGGAAAAAGCCGGAAGTGGTGCTATGGCTCAAATGGTAGAGCACTAGCCTTGAGCTGAAGAGCTGAGGGACAGAGCCCAGGCCCAGAGTTCAGGCCCCATGACCGGACCCCCCCCCCCAAGAAAAAAAAATTGGAAAGATCACCTCTGAATCAATTGCTGACTGTGGTGCTGTGTGTCATCCCAACTATATTAGAACTATAAATAGGAGAATCATGGTTCAGGCCACCTAGGAATAACCATGAGGTGAGACCTTTTCTGAAAAATAAAGCAAAAATGGCTGGAAGCATGGCTCAGGTGATAGAATGCCTGCCTAACAAGCTAAAACACCACTAACATAAAGATGGAGGAAGAGGAAGAGAGGGAAAAAGAACAGGAGGAGATTAATTAAGGAGGAGGCTAATTAAAGGTGAATTTGCCTTCAGGATCTGGCTAAGATTCTCTTACTGATAGACATGAATTTATTTAGCAACATGAGAGTGCATGCCCACATTTGTATCTGTATTTTCTTGTAAATCATATTAGAATTTTTCCTCCAAAGATTACATATAGCCATATACACATATGCACACTTCCATGTTCTGCATTTTGTCAGCCTTATTAATAGCGCTAAGCATAGTTTTTGTGTAGTTCAGCTCTCCAAGTTGGTTCACAGGACTATCCTCAATAGATTCCACACCTGGGTTTGGCCAAAGCGATACTACTGCTTGTACAGCAACTATGGGAAGAAGTGCCATGTATCCCTTGACTCCGCTAGGTGGAGCAATGAAGCACAGAGTTCCCCTAGGGCATTCAGTAGTCTCCCTTCATCATATGTCTCACTCTTTTTTCCATGTCCATTTCCTGGAGGATGAAGTCATTTATCTTTCCTTTTTCCTCTTCAGGATGGTCTCTGGCAATTTTTCTTCCTATTTTGACTTGCCAGCGATTCCTAACATCTCTGCAATTTTGCCAGAACTATGGTTGATATTCACTCGGAAACTTTTATTAAAATAAAATGTCTAAGCAAGATGACCTTGGTTATGAATTTGTGCATCCATTTTGTGTGTGTGTGTGTGTGTATGTTTGTGTTGGAGCTGGGGTTTGAACTCAGGCCTTATGGTATTGTCCCTGAGCTTTATTTGCGCAAAGATAACACTCTATCACTTGAGCCATAGCCACTTCCAGCTTTTGGGTGGCTAATTGAAGATAAAAATATCATGCACTTTCTTGCCCAGGCTGGCTTCAAACTATTGGCTATAAATGTTTAGAAAAGTCAAGTTAGATACTTACATATCACCCTGCACAAGACTCAACTCCAAATAGATCACAGACCTTGAAGTAAGAGCAGACCCTCTGAAAATATGACAGGAAGGGATAGGAGATACTCTAAGACTCCTTGGCACAGGTTGAAACTTCCTAAATAAAGATCCAGAAACAACAAATACAAGAAAAGCTGGATAAAGTGGGATTGCATTAAACTGTGGAGCTTCTGCATGTCAAAGAACATAGCTAGCAAGATAAATGAATGACACAAAATACTTAAGTAGCCCTCTCTGACTGCCTGTAAGTGGGAAAAAAGCCCAAACACACAAAACCTTCAATAACCTTTGAGAGTTTGGATGGTACTTACCCCATAGTGAAATTCACAAAAGGAACTATCATTGGATTGCAAAATTTAATATTTTTTAATCTTTATTCACCATTGATCATTTACTTTAGGCCATGAACATTCCTTCACATTCCTTTACTTCCCCAGTGTATGACCTGTGAGAAAGAGAAGGGTTATTTATAGGTATAGTGTGACTAACAGACATCACAAATGAATCCACATGAATTATCAGGCCATCATGCAGCTTGGTCTCCAGCTACTCCACTTGCAAAATAGAATATCTCAAGGCTCTGTATCAAGTCCTAGAATTGCTAGTCTGGTGATTCATACCTGTAATCCTACCACCTAGAAGGCTGAGGATCATGACTCAAAACCAGTCCAAGCAGACAAATCCAAGAGGTTCTTATTGCCAGTTAACCAGAAAGAAAAAAAGGATCGAGGGTGGCTGGGGTCGGGGTGGGGAGTTGTTGAAGAGTAAATGTGGCTCAAGTTATAGAGTTCCAGCCCTGAATGAAAGAGTTGAATGCGAGAGTGAGACCCCCCTGAGTTAAGCTCTAGTACCAGCACACACACACACACACACACACACACACACACACACACACACACACACACACACACACACACGTCCTAGAATTATGGTCACATGGTCATATGTTTCTCCTAGCTTTTCAAAAGTAAGATAGTTCAATTGAAATCAGGCCAACTTTTGTCATCACTTTCCTCTCATGACAGTGGAGATGTTAGTAGCAAGTGAAGACACATTTTGGGGGTTAGTGATATACGTATGTTTAGCTATTGACAGTCATCACAACGTAGGACATGTCTATAATAACACTGCCACATTATGACACATAATACAGGAGCAGAGGTTGTGTCACCACATCAACTTGACACCTTTTTCACTCCTAATTTTATTTTTATATTTTCTACTTTTCCTAAAAGAAGGCTTCTAAAATTGGATTTATACCTGAAGGGAGTGAGGTGTAATCAAAATTTAAATTCAGGTCTGTTTGTTTTCAAAACCAGCCCTTGTTATGGTTTAGAATTAAACAATTAATTAAAAAATTAATTATTAATTTCTATTATATTTTTATTATCTTTAGGTAGTTACAATACAACACAGCACTTTAGAAATACATTGCCATTCCCTGCCCCCCTTTTTTGTCAGTCGTAGAGCTTGAACTCTGGGCCTGGGCGCTGTCACTCAGCTCTTCAGCTCAAGGCTAGCACTCTACCACTTGAGCCACAGTGCCACTTCTGATTCTCTGGTGGTTTATTGAAAATAAGAATCTCACGGACTTTTGTGCCTGGGCTGGCTTTGAACCATGATCCTCAGATCTCAGCCTCCTCACTAATTAGGATTACAGGCATGAGCCACCAGGGCCTGGCAAGTGAAGCATCCTTTACTCATAATGGCTGTGAGCCAGTGACTGCAAGCAGACTCATACCCCAAAAAAACTTGCAGTGCCTAATGCAGCTAGCACAAAGTTTATGAAGGCAAAAGCCACATCAAGGCAGATGTCACATAGTATGGGAACTAGCAAAGTGTGTTTTACAGAAACAAAGCAAGCTATCCAGGGGTAACAATCAGAGTCAATCAAGGGCCAGTTATCTAGGGGGAACAATAAGGGCTAAGCAAGGGCAAGTATTCTCTGGAACACATTTTTTTTCTGGAGCTAAACAACCCATGATACATCTGCAATTTAACAACTCACAACATAGCTGTAGTTCAAAGAGAATCCTATGTCACCTCTACAGTCCTTGGACCTGGGTGAAAATTTCCTAACACCTATTAAGACACCAAGATGGTGCTGAGGACAGACAGTATTATTTAGACAAAGTATCCATATTTCACCATCTGAGGCTGTTTTTCATTTTTCTCTGATTGTTCTTGAAATATGGATACTAGTTCTAACTGGCAACATTTTTGACACCTTGTTGGATGAGAGACTTTCTAAAAATTCTTATAGCTGAATCCTGACCCCTACCCCTAGGTGATAGGCATGCCTGAATTGCTAGAGGCAGGGGCACGGACTTGGACAATAGGTTACTGGACCACCAGACCTGTACCATGAACTCATGAGACTCTTTGAACTCTCAAGTTCCTCATGACCCTGTCGCTGACCATGACCTTATTTAGGTCCCAATATCTCAGCATCATTTTGTGCCATGCCTCAAATCTCTTGGCCCTCCTCAAGTCACCATGGCATCCCTCTCAACTCTCCATTAGTGTTTATCTGTTTTGTTAAACTTGTTTTTCTGCTCTTTCTTTACTATCTACATGCCTCAGTGTTTTAAAACAGTACTAAGTATATTTGAGGCTGTCAGTTTCTTGGGCACATGTGTCCCTCACAGTAGCTGGTTTTCTAATAAAGACTCCTGATTGGACCTCTCAGACTGTGACTTCTCTCTATCTTGTGATCAAATTCCGGTATAACATTCTGAGGCTACTATTGTCTTTCCTAAGGAAGGGCTTTAAGTTGGTTCTTTTTGTTCCTAAGTGGGTTTTGGTTATCTCAAATGCATTAAATATTAAAACTATTTGGCATTTTAAAAAATTCACCCACATTTGTCATTTTCTTTTAAAAATATGTATTTTTATTGTAAAGATACAGTACAGAGGAGTTACAGTTACATGAGTAAGGTAATGAGTACATTTCTTATTGAACTTTGTTACCTCCTCCTTTGTTTTTCCCTAACTGTCTCTTGCCTCCCCATGTCCCCAACTCTCCCCCACCATAGTTGTAAAGTTAATTTTCAGCATAGTGTCTTGTACATCTCATTGTTACAATGGGCCAACATGTATCCTTATTTCTGCTTTTTGTTATTTTCCTTCCCCTCCCCAAATTAGAAAAATGTATATACAAGATGCAGGACACCAGAATCAAATGCAGTGAAAACAGGGGTTATACCATGGAAGAAGAACATACAAGAGAAATTAAAAAAATCACATAGTACATTATAAGTACATTAAAAACAACAGCAAGAAAGATAAAACCTCTTGTGTCCCTATCTTGGGATTCATTTCATTTAGCATCATCTTATATGGTCATATGCACATAGCTTTTATTTTTTTTTAATTTTTTTATTGTAAAGATACTATACAGAGGGTTACAGTTACATGAGTAAGGTAATGAGTACACTTCCTCTTGAGCATTGTTACCCCCTCCATTGTTTTCCCCCTACCATCCCCTCCCTCCCTCCCTTCCCCAAGGCACATAGCTTTTAAATAGGGATACAGGTGGACCCATTGCAACAATGAGATGTACAAGTCGTTATGTCGAAAAATGAACTTTACAAGTTTGGTGTGGGGGGTGGGGGCTGGTAGCGGGGATGATTGGGTGGGGGCGTGGAGGGAGGATGGGAAGGGATGGGAAGGAGAAACTAAGGAGGAGGCTACAATGCTTGATAAGAAATGTACTCATTATCTTGCCCATGTAATTGTAACCCTTCTGTACAGTATTTTCACAATAAAAAATAAAATAAATAAATAAATAAAATGAAAAAAAGAGGTTGGTATAATTTGTGGAAGGGAAGGGGAAAAAGAAATCGTTTAAATAAAGATACAGGTGGATCCATTGCAACAATGAGATGTACCAGTCGTTATGTGGAAAACTGAACTTTAACTTTGGTGTGGGGGGAGGAGGATTGGGTGGGGGGTAGGGGGAAGATGGGAAGGAATGGGAAGGGGAAACAAAGGAGGAGGCTACAATGCTTGATAAGAAATGTACTCATTAACTTGCCCATGTAATTGTAACCCTTCTGTACAGTATTTTCACAATAAAAAAAGAAAAAAAAAAGAAAGATAATTTTCCAAGGCACCTCTGATGCCACCGCTTCCTTTCTGACACCTTACTCTTTAATTTTGTATTTTCTTTTTTTTTTAATTGTATTTTATTTTATTTGAGAACATACTGTACAGAGGGGCTACAATTACATGGGCAGGATAATGCATACATTTTTTACCAATAATTTTGTATTTTCTATTGCTCCTACTGCTTGCATTTCTCTCCTCTTCCTAGATTGTACTTTCTATCACTCATCTGAAATAATTAAGCAACTGTCAATGCCATCCACTAGAATGGAAGGTATAACTTGGACATGAAAGATGTCTATCTCTCCAATTCTAAATAGAGATTGAGGATTATTTGGGGAACTTCAAAAAAAGTTCCAAGTAACAAATTTCAGGTAACCTACCTGAAATATGTTTTAGTATCCCTGCCTTTTTTAAGTTTACATTTCAATGACATAAGCTAAATAATTAGAGGAGGAATGGGGCTGGTGTGCAGCTTCTTCTTTGAGGGAGATTGTTGCTGACTATCCAGCTAAAGCACAGAACGCACTTAGAGGAGGAAGGTAGGGGTGACAATGGGAGCAACACTATCAGACATCCCATTCTCCAAAGGATAATTTTGTGTCTGCATCATTTTTGAGAGTTAATAACTGCAAGGCTATTCAAGATTCATCTGGTCTAGGGGTGACAACTTGTTGTCTGCTAATACTGATGAGTTTTCTTCCGTCTATATCATGGTCTTCATAAAAATTTTACCAGCACATAAATATTCTGAAGATCTATACTAATGCAAGCTGTGAGTCTTAAGAACCATTAGGATATTTGACAATTCAAATTTCATTATGGCAAATGTTGGCTCAATCTGATCATTTATATTTATTTGTTTAAGACAGTACTAGGGTTTGAACTGAAAGCCCATGCTTTTTTGCTTAAGGCTGGTGCTCTACCATTTGAGCCACAGCTACACTTTTGGGTTTTGGTGGTGAATAGGAGATAAGAATCTCACAGACTTTCCTACATGGGCTAGATCTTAGCCTCTTTATTTTTTGAAATTTATTTAATTTATTGTTATAGAGTTGAGGTACAGAGGGATTACAATTCTTTTTTTGGGGGGGTCCGGTTGTGGGGCCTGAACTCTGGGCCTCAGCTCTTCAGCTCAAGGCTAGTGTTGTACCACTTCAGCCACAGCACCACTTCTGGCTTTTTTCTTTTTGCTTATGTGGTGTTGAGGAATCGAACCCCGGGCCTCATGCAAGCAAGGCAAGCACTCTACCGCTGAGCCACCTTCCCATCCCAGGATTACAATTTCTTAAGTCCCCTATTCTGTACATTTCCTTTTTATCTATTTTTTTAAATTTAATTTTATTTTCAAGGTGATATACAGAGGGGTTATAGTTATATACATAAGATAGTGAGTACATTTCTTGTGGAACATTGTTATTCCCTCCCTCATTTTTCTCCCACTTTCCCTCCTCCACAAGGTCCCCTCCCCAAGTTGTAAAGTTTCTTTCCAACATACTGTCTTGTGAGTATCACTGTTGCATTGGCTATCATTTTGAGTAGCTAGGATTACAGGTGTGATCCACCAGCACCTAGCTTATGCTTCCCCTTTAAATGGAGGTATTCAATAGATATTGATGTCTAACCTTACAATTTCTCATTTACTTTTTTTTATTACAAATGTGATTTCCTAATCTCACAAGTGTTAAAATTGATGCTCCAAATTCATGTAGATAGGTATGTCATATTTTCATTTGTAGAGCTCTGTCTACATCCCACATTGTTTCCCAACACTATTTGACTCTAATCATTTGTAATATGCAGAAGCAATGACCTGAATACTACTAGAGACACAAAATTCAGGTAACACCTAACCATTATTACCTTTTAGACCTCCTTTTTAGTACAATGCAGTTTGCTCAGGAATTCTTGTCATTGGGCCAATCAATAGCTCTAACCTACTTGATTACCTAACTTGCAGTTGTGTCCCTACTATAAAACTCATTGTCTATTGCAGCAAGCACACAATCTTCATTTGTATTTCTTACAATCTTGCTCAAACCACATATGGTGAGGGTCAGGCCTTCTTCCTAGAGTTGTAATCACTTTTCTTTTAGTTTCTAATCAGCTAGGGGAAAATAAGAAGCTAAAACTGATTCTATAGTTTGTTGTCATATTGAAAATTCCTTTTCTCTGTATCTTTAAATATTTCTTGGTTGCACACTCCTTACTATCATTACACAAGAAAATTCCAAGTGAACAGAGATTGCAAAAGTTCAAAGGCAGATGAATAAGCACATCAATGAGGACACTCACAGTGAGGCACACACACACAAGTCACTGCCATTGTTCCATCTCTATTCTCTCTAGCAGGCTGCCTGTCCAAGGGAGCACTGGAATCATTGTTGGGTTGCCTTCAGCCTTGAAAACCCACTTTGCCTATGAACACTACAAGCAAAGCAATATTGTTTGTTAAAGAGTACAGGTACACAAGTACAGGAATATACCATAGCTAAAGACTTGTGCAGAAAAAACACATAACCAATAGCTAATCAGTAGAGGGATATAAAAGTGTGATTCCTTTGGTCTGGATAATCCCGATAAGTAAGTTTCCACATAGTTTTCCAGAGTTTGGCTGTGGCATAGCAGTGATCAATTATCTACAACAATAGTTGACTTGATAACAAACAAATCACTTGGCAGGGGCCCTCCCTCTTCTGAGTGCTTTCTTCCTTACCTACCCATGTTCTTTGCATCTGTAAGAAGTCTATTTGACTCAGAGATCTTTGACTCAGAGTTTGATTTGAAGGGTACTTCAACTAAGATAGAATCACTTAAGATTTCCAGAATGTCTTTTCTAATAGAGAACAGATACGTAAATAGTTACAAGAGTAAAGTCACAGAGGAACTTCAGGGAAAACAATTCCATTTGATCAAATTAGACATGGTGTCAAATTACAATGTGTCATTTGAAGTAAGTGGAGAATAGTCCTGATTAGATAAAATAGTACTAGCAGCTCAACTATTTCTGCCTTTGATTCTCATGAAAGTTGTATAAGTCCTTTTAAACATTTTATAGGGTGCTTTTTTTGGGGGGGTCCGGTTGTGGGGCCTGAACTCTGGGCCTGGATGCTGTCCCTCAGCTCTTCAGCTCAAGGCTAGAGCTCTACCACTTGAGCCACAGCACCACTTCTGGCTTTTTTCTTTTTGCTTATGTGGTGCTGAGGAATCGAACCCAGGGCCTCATGCATGCAAGGCAAGCGCTCTACCACTGAGCCATCTTCCCAGCCCCTAGGGTGCTTTCTTATATTCTAATTTTATAAATGAAGAAATGGGCATTTGGAGAAATAATTCAATCTGTATAAAGTTTTTCTACCTGCAAATGGCAGGTTTAAGATTTAACCCCAGTAAATACCTCCTGATAGTCAGAGTTTTTATGGCATTAAAAGAAAATAGCCTTTCAAGTTTCAAGGCAGAGCTAGGTAAGCTTGAATTTTCTCTTGTATTAGCTGAACAGAAATTAACATCTAAATCTATTATCTCAACTGAAATGGAGATAATTAGTCTGAAGGTCTTGGTATATGATTTTACTGAAATGTAACATATATATTTTGTTCAATGCTTGTCATTAAGTATTCATTAAAAAATGAGCAACCCTTTTGTGAGAATAACAACGATCATTGTGAGCATGTGAAAACTTCATGTGTTACATCTAAAAATCAGTCTTCTCAGCCTCTGATGGGGTAGTTTAGTTCTGGAGAATAATTTTAAATGATGGAAAATGAGGTCGCCATACAAACTTAGAAACCAGTATTTAGACATTTATATCAGTTTCAAGTAGTTGACTATGTTCTGCAGAAACAAACCATCAAGGATTTTAAGCAGGGATGAAGAAGGCATGTTAGTCATGCATTTTGGGATTAAGTAGAATGGAGGTGACATAAGATGGCAACCTAGAATCATTAAGAATGAAAGATTAGCCGGGCGCTGGTGGCTCACGCCTGTAATCCTAGCTACTCAGGAGGCTGAGATCTGAGGATCGTGGTTCAAAGCCAGCCCGGGCAAGAAAGTCTGTGAGACTCCTATCTCCAATAAACCACCAGAAAACCGGAAGTGGCGCTGTAGCTCAAGTGGTAGAGCGCTCGCCTTGAGCTGAAGAGTGGAGGGACGGTGCCCAGGCCCAGAGTTCAAGCCCCACGACCGACAAAAAAAAAAAAAAAGAAAGATGAGAGGCCTGCAGATTTTTCAGGAAGCCTTTGGGTCCTGATGTAGAATTTTACCCATTCTTATTGTTTTCTAACACTTGCAATTAATTATACACAAAAATGATTAAATGTGAGTGAAATCAGAGATGTGTGTGTGTGAGAAATAGAGAGATGAGAAGAGAGAGCAGGAGGTAAAGAGGGAGAAAGGCAGGAAGAGAGAAAAGGAAAGATAGGAGGGAGAAAGAGAAAAAGAAAAAGAGAAACAGAGAGAGAAAGGGAGGGAGGGAGAGAGGGAGGGAGGGAGGGAGGGAGAAAGGGAGGCAGGAAGGAAGGAAGGAAGGAAGGGGTAAAAGAGAGGAAGAAAGAAGGAAAGAGAAAGGAAGGAAGAAAGAAAAACAGGAAATAGTTTGGCTGAACTATCATAAAAAGGAATAAATAATCACCAAAAACTTTAAAAGCATTCCAGGAATTCTAGTCAAGTCACATTATTTCCTCTGAGGGAATCCGTGTCTATGACAGCCAGTCTCCAAGATGCAATCTGATGATCAACATCACCTGGAACTCATAATCTTAGGTAGCCAGGCCCCCTCCCACATCAAATCAATACTATAGATATGTGACTAATAAAATACCAATGGAAAAGGTAGTCTGTGAACAGTTTTCATCTTGACTTCCTAAATCACTCAACCATGTGTACACCCAAGCAGCTCCATGCAAAAGTTATACTAGAGAGAAACAGGTTTCAAGTAGACAATCCAAGCCAGCTTGTCCTTCCTTCAGATGACTAATCCAGGTTGACTTCAGACTGCACTGCATGAGAGACTGAGCAAGGACAGACCAACCTAGCCCTTTGGACTTCTTGATCCACAGAAACTATGAGAATGTATAAGGTAATGATTGCTGTTTAAAGCTATAAAGTTTGGGCATAAATTATATGCAGCAAAAACTAAAGCACTAATATTTTTTGAGTCTATCTTATATGCCAGGAATTCTATAGGTAATTTTATACTGCCCTAGAAATTCTAAGATTTTTCAATACTAGATATTGAAATGTTGTTCATTTCTATGCCTACTATTTTGATACAGAGAGAGAGAGAGAGAGAGAGAGAGAGAGAGAGAGAGAGAGAGAGAGAGAGAGAGAGAGAGAGATGACCACTTAACAGAATTCTGAAACGTTAAAGACAATCCATTATGTGGACAGAAAGGAACCTTACTTCATTGTTGGTGGGAATGTAAACTTGTTCAACCACTTTGGAAAGCAGTATGGAGGTTCCTCAAAAGACTTCACATAGAACTCCCCTATGACCCAGCAATCCCACTTTTGGGCATTTACCCAAATGTTTACAAACAAGACCACACTAAAGCTACCAGCACAACAATGTTTATTGCAGCATTATTTACCATAGCTAAGATATGGAACCAACCCAGATGCCCCTCAGTAGATGAATGGATCAAGAAAATGTGGTATATATACACAATGGAATTCTATGCCTCCATCAGAAAGAATGACATTGCCCCATTTGTTAGGAAATGGAAAAACTTGGAAAAAATTATATTAAGTGAAGTAAGCCAGATCCAAAGAAACATAGGTCCCATGGTTTCCCTTATTTGCAATATCTAGTATATGCATGAGTCAAGCGGAAAAGGTCAGATAATGTGATGTCAGGAAAATGAACCCTTAGATATGTATTTTAATGTTTTTTTTCTTTCATGCATGTGTTTCTAATGCATTTATAAGATTATCTCTTTGTTGCTTTGTATGTCCCTCCCCCACAGTATAACCCCTGCTTTCACTATATTTGATGTCAGTATAACTTGAGGAGGAGATGGGGAAAAACCAGTTGTTTAAGGATACAGGTGGACCTGTTGCAACAATGAGAAGTACAAGTTGTCATGTCCAAAACGAGCTTTACAACGTCGGTGCGGGGGGGGGGGGATGGGGGGGAAGGAGAAGAATTGGGATTGGGGGGGAGGGGGGAGGCTGGGAAGGGACGTGAAGGGTAAACAAAAGGAGGAGGCTGCAATGCTTGGTAAGAAATGTACGCATTATCCTGCCCATGTAATTGTAACCCCTCTGTACAGTATGTTCACAAATAAAATAAAATAAAAAAAAGACAATCCATTATAAGTGACAATGGTCTTTAAGCTATTTTATTCTAGTCTAGGGTTTCTTTAAGCTGTGATTAAAGAAACAGCTTGGGGAGAATCTGGGATGCAGAAATGGATGGATAAAATGCAATAGCAAAGATGCGACAAAATACTACCTCTTAAAGCGTGAGCTAGGATGGAAAGAATGGGCTAAGTCTAGGAAAAGAGGAAAAAATTTGAGCAAAAAGAAAGAAAGAAAGAAAAGGAGAAATGAGAATTAATGAGAAATGTGAAGCAACATGGATTTTCTCTGAAAGGCACCTGAGACTTAGTGCCAATGAGTAATTCACTACTGATAGTACTCAAATATCCAGCTCCATTTTGTAAAGCTTTGGAATACTCAGAAGTCACTGCTGTGGTGGGTACATTAATCAAGAAAGAAAAAAGACAACAATGAATCAGTTAATACCTTGACAAGAACTAAAGTTTATATGTCTGTTCCAAAGGAAGTTTACCACATTTAGGAGTTGAGCTTTTCTTCAAATTTTAGGTAAAACGATCTTCCCAGGCTTTCTTTACCAAAAATTCTCATTCATGTTACTTATAAAGCTCCAGGGGTTCATAAATATTCACATATATAAATTGAGTGCTGATAGAGTGATAGAATTTCATGCATGAGTCAACACCTTAGAATTTATTTTCATAATCTTCAATTTGTAAACCCAAGAACAGTTTGTTTTCTCATTTGCAGAGTGTGACTTTGGAACTGTGATTGATTAATTCCTTATATGAGAATCTTGGTTTAGAACCGGTAACAAAAGTATTTGTAGCATTAAAATGGAAATTATAGGATTGAAAAATAAAACTTTCTTGTATAGAGAATTATACTGTGACCTATGATTGTGTCTCTGAATAAAAGCTTTGTTTAAAAGGGGGGGGGGATTGTCTGTCTTTAGTCAGTAGGCATGTAAGATAAAGCTATCATCTGAAAATGTGTTTATGAGAGAACACCAAGGTGAGGATATATTTTGTCTTTTTTGAAGACTAGTCATTATTCATTTTTCAAAGAGCTATCTTTATGCCAACAGAATAAAAATGATCATTTGTGTCCTGATTTCCAAACAATTTATTTGAAAGGTATTTATTGTGGGATACCTTTTGGAAAAAATGATTGTGAACCTTGGAATTAACATAATGAATGTACTTTATCTTCATTTCCCTTTTAATAAATGCCCACAGTTCTAAATTTCATTGTTAACTAAAAAAAGTTACCAGTACACAAATCCCTGGCTCTGACAAAACATTCAGTCAGGGCAGTTATGTAAGACATAATACCAGTGGAAGCAAAATTTTCCCAATGGGAATTATTGTTGAAACTGTACATATAGAGTGAGAAAAATATAAAACTATGAAGTTTAAAATTCTCACCACAATGGAAAGTTGGTAACAGAACTAATAGGAACTTTAATTTCTAATCAGTCTAACCTGCTGTATTTGGTAAGGTGATGTAGTTAATAAAAGAAATTCCCATTCTTGCCTTGCATGCATGAAGCCCTGGGTTTGATTCCTCAGTATCATATAAACAGAAAAATTCAGACATGGCACTGTGGCTTAAGTGATAGAGCACTAGCCTTGAGCAGAAGGAGCTCAGAAACAGTGCCCAGTCCCTGAATAAACACTAAAATAACAAAAAAAAAAATTCCCATATCTCAGAGGGTCCATTTGAGAGAAATTTTCCTTCACTGTGGTCAAAGACTGATTGAAAAATAACTTCCTACAAAATGATTCAAAGATTCATATTCTTTCATCCTGTAGCTTTAACAACTTCATTAAGTTTTTTTCAAGAACATTACTTTCATTTTTGTCAAATTTGAAGGGAAAGGGACAGAGACAACTACACAAGGTACCTGTTATGGACTGGCCCTAAAGGACTATGCATTTTCTTTGCTCTCATTCTGTTGACTGGAGTCACGCTGCAGTAACTTTAAGATACTGTCAGCAATAAATTCAGTCTAGCTGGATGCCTAGAAAGAACAGAAAAATTCAATATCAACAGCTAGAATTTTCTACCATAATAGCCAAATGCTTTATACGTTTTAATGTCAATCTGATATCTAAAAGAAAATGTCAATTTTCAATATTTAGGAAGAATAAACTAAAATATAACTTTTCATTTCCTTTTTTTTTCAGTACTGCAATTTGAGCTCATGGTTTTGCCCTGCAAGTGTTGTACCAATTAAGCCATTCACCAAGTTGTTTTTGTTTCAGTTATTTTTCTAAAGAGATCCTCTGGACTATGACTGGACTATTCTAGTCCACAGCCGTCTTGTTTCTTTCCAATTTAAACTTGGCATGGGCCATTACACCCAGTTTTTATTGGTTGAGATGGAGTCTCTCCAACTTTTTACCCAGGCTGACCTTGAACCACAGCCCACCCAATATTAATCTCCTCAGTAGATTGGATTACAGGCATGAGACACCAGGCTTCTCCTCCATCATTAATTTTTCTAAGATCTCAAATTTGTCATTTTACAGTTCAGGGAAACAAAAATAACCATGTTGCTTAGGCTTTGTGCTATATAAGCAATTCAAAAGCTATATGTATTTTTGTTTAATTTTGGCTTTGACATATGAACCTAAAATCTTTACCTTTAAACAGTTCAGTTATTCTATTTTGTCATTATTCACCTAAGTAGAAATCAAAAAGGGGTTTATGTTGTCAAATTACCACACCATGTGGCCTAAAGCTCGTCCCTCAATCATGACAGTGCCAAAACATGACAGGCTCATTTTCTTGTCCCTGTCTTTAAAAATATACTTGTAGTTTCTCTTCCCCTCAAATATCTCAAAATAAATCTCTGTGCTATAATTAAAAGAAGCAGTATACTCTAGTAATGGGAATCATGGGAGTGTTCTTGATTCAATTTGTTTCTCAGCTCAAGTTTACCACAAGAGCTGTTTTTGGTACAGGGATTCTCAAGGGAAATCAAGAGAACATAATCTTGCTGAGAATTTCCAGGACAAGTGCAAGGTGGAGGCTATGACATGGCTATGCCACCTGCAATTTCCAGAGCAGCTTTTGGCCCCTAAACTGGAAACATCTGTTAATTACACCCCTGCCCCTTTCATCTAATTTCAACTCAGTCATCAAAGAAGTTAAACTGGGAATGCTCTATTTCATGAAGGTGTTAGTATTGCTGTAATTTGTTGAGAAATGAAAGAATATTCATTACATATTATGTTAAATGGTTGTCTACTGAGTGACCTGAATAACAGAAGGTGGTCTTTGAATTCACCCTGTTTATAAGATTTTTTTTTCCTTAGGATTGCTGCTGAGCAATCCTAAGCAAACATATAGCAATTTGCTTTACATTAGGACGCTTTCGTATTTCTTTAACTATCCCACATTTTATTGGCAATAAAGGAATTTTCAAAAAAGGATCAAGTTAGAAGTATCATATTAATCAGTTTTCTAATTTTCCAAGTTCTATTCTTATTCTTACCTATAAAAGATAGTTGATGTTTTCCTATTGATATTGATATTGCATTCGCAAGGTAATGAATACATTTCTTATCAAGCATTGTTGCCTTCTCCTTTGTTTCCCCTTACCATCCCTGCCCTCCCATCCCCCACCACTTGTAAAGTTCATTGTTTTTTTTTTAATTTAATTTTATTTTATTTGTGAACATACTGTACAGAGGAGTTACAATTACATGGGCAGGATAATGCGTACATTTCTTACCAAGCATTGCAGCCTCCTCCTTTGTTTACCCTTCACATCCCTTCCCAGCCTCCCCCCTCCCCCCAATCCCAATCCTTCTCCTTCCCCCCCTTCCCCCCCCCCCGCACCGACGTTGTAAAGCTCGTTTTGGACATGACAACTTGTACTTCTCATTGTTGCAACAGGTCCACCTGTATCCTTAAACAACTGGTAAAGTTCGTTTTTTGATTTAACATCTTGTACATCTTATTGAGTGTTCATTTTAAACAGTAATCAATAAATGTTTATTAACAAATATTTATTGAGGTGCTGCTATATGCTAGCTTTGGTCTTAAGATCTAGATGACAATCAAAAGAAGTCATAAATTCTACTTTAAGAAGCTTACATTCTAAGATGGAGAAAGACAGTAAGATGTGAAAATACAGAGAAGGAGATAATTGTGGAGAGTTAAGACTTTGAACTATGGCTGGGGCCTGGGGGCTAATGCCTGTAATCCTAGCTATTCAAAAGGCTGAGATCTGAGGATCATGGTTTGAAGCCAACCCAGGCAGGAAAATCCGTGAAACTCCTATATCTAATTGAACACCAAAAAACTGGAAGTGAGACTGTAGCTCAAATGATAGCAAGCCAGTTTTGAGTACAAAAGCTTCCAGGCCCTGAGTTCTTATCCCAGTACCCACACAAAAAAAAAAAAAAACTACTGTAAATTCACAGCTGGGTAGAGACCCAGGGAAAGAGTGGTCCAAGCAGGAAAACTATGATTGCAAACACTGAAGGTTTTGTTTGTTGGTGGAATGTCACAAAGGTGACTATGACCAAAACAAGGTGAGGGAATGGACAGGTGAAACAATAAGGTTAGAGAAGTCAATAGAGAACACAGAAAGATAATGCAAAAAGGCCTAGTTATAAGCATTATGCTCACCTTTGGTCCTCAGCTCCTCCCAGACCTGAGCTCTTCCCAGCCCTGGAGTTCTCGCCATACACCTGGCCTTTCCCTCTCTCTGCCAGGACCCACCTGAGCTCCCACCTACCTCACTTCCTGCCCCAGACCCTCCTGCTACCTGCTTATGGACAGGTGCCATGTGCTCCTCTTGGGGGAAATATGGCTTCTCTAATAAACCTTGTAATAACCTTTCTCCTGTGCCTGCTTGCCTCCACGTGGTCCCCTGGGATGTATGTAAAAATCCTTCATTGGTTGCCTTTCAATAGTGAAAGGAGCTTTGGCACTTTAAAAGTCAAGAGTAACAAAGTCTAGGTGAACAGATGAGGGGTGGTGTTAAAAGCTGCTCAGATTCAAGGTACATTTGAAGGTAGAAGTTAAAGGGCAGAGGTTAAAATGTGGAATCTAGGGCAACTCCAAAGCACCCAGAGTACTATGGTATCATTTCTTGTATTAGAGATGATTTGATGATATTTATTCATTCAAACATTTATTAAGTGATTATTTTGTGTCAGACACTATAATCAACCTGTAGTTAGAGATAACCCTCCAAAGAATTCTAATCTAAGCAAGGCATTCTGAGGGCTGGCATTAGGCAGAGGAAGAACGATGTAGAGGAAATGACAAATTTAAGAAGTATGTGGGAGTCGGAGTTGGCAGGATGTGGTGCCTCATGTTGAGAGTGAGAAAGATTCTAGGAGCACTTTAAAATTTCTGATGCAAGTGATAGATGGAATTGCTATTAACAAAGACATAGAATGTGTAACAGGAAATTAGTTTGTGGAGAGATGTTAATATAGACCTGTAGATTTTCATGATATCAGTGCCACCGATTTACCAACTTTAAAGTTTCCTCATAAACCTCTCTCTTAATTGCATATGCAAATCTCAAAGACGATGACAAGAGACATTATTTCATTTGGAGTTAATAAATGGTGAATTTCGAATTCTTAAAAAGTAAGAAAAGAGGAGAGGGGGGACCAAGATGGCGACGGGGCAGTAGGGAAACACCACAGCTCTCTCCAACCAAAAAGAGAGTTCGAGTTCCAACGCTTAATCTCCCCAAGAGACTGACAACAACAAAAAGACGAACACTCAGAGAAAAACCAGAGGCGGAGAATAACAAAAAAAGAAAGAGAGGAAAAGAAGAATTTCAAAACAGAGAAAAGTGAAGACCCCTCCCCCAACCTTTACTGGCCGCGCGGCAGTGCGCCAAGCCGCCGGCCAGCCAGCCCGGCGGGGGCTGTGGGAGCCCCAGAGACACAGCAGAGACACAGGGGGCCGCTTTCAGAACATCAGGTACTGGTTTGCAGAACAGCAGATCGCCAGGAACAGAGAAACCTACCAGCCGGGAGTCTCCACGAGGATCCCACCCCCACCCCTCACTCTCCACCCGAGCAGAGAGGCTCCATCCCGCCAAAGCCGCTCGGCATCAGCAGAGTGACAAAAGGACCTGTCGGCAGACCACCCGGCCCACCTGATCGTGATCGCAATGATCCAGCACTCTCCACCCGAGCAGAGAGGTTCCATCCCACCAAAGCCGCTTGGCGCCAGCAGCGCGACAAAGGGTCCTGTCTGCAGACCACCCGCCTGCCCAATCACGATCGCAACGACCCGGCGGGGTCACTCGGGCCCCAGAGGTACGGAGAAGAAGCTGCCTGAGCGTGGACACTCTTGACCCGACAGCTTCGACAGAGGCAGAGACAGAAAAGAATCACACAGAGCCACCACCGCCCAACCCAGCCCGGATTGCAACAACAACTGACGACCTACACCACACAGAAACAACCAGCTCCAGGGTGAGTACCCCACAGGGGAAGTGTATCCCTCAAGGGAGACCAGAGCTGGAGGGAATCCCCAGACCCTGACCTAGACTCCCTACCCCAGCACCCGGACCACAGGACCCACTAAAACTGGGAACTGTTTGAGAGCTCCACCAGCCCATGGAGCACACTCAGCTGGCCAGGCTAGAGCAAGAGCACCCCTGGAAGGGAGCTTAAATGCCCAAGCCAGGAACAGCGCCCCTGGGTCAAGACTACCAAGAGTAGAAGAAATTTGAACTGTATCCCCCAGGCTGTATAACCTAGGTGGTATACACATCAGCACAGGCCTAACGAGTGCGCTCCAGGCTGCATAACCTAGGTGGTATACACATCAGCACAGGCCTAACAAGCGCGCTCCAGGCTGGGGCCGGAACCAGGCCCGGGGATCCGGCGCCTGAACAACACAACCAACTCCTCCCAATTGAAGTAAAAAGCTGAGCATACGCCTCAACAGAGGGGAGAAAACCAAGAAACAACACTCCCCCGGGAAGCACGCCTGTGACAACAAAAGACCTGGAGGCCCAGGACAAGAGAAGCCCAAACCCCACCAAAACTCCACCCATATACCCTAGACTGGGAATTGGGCAACACAGGCTGCCAGCACCTGATAGTAAGCAGGAGCTCAGACTGTTAAGGCAGCTCAGCAATAGAGTGATAGTCTTGGATGTATGAGGCCCTGGATCTGATTCCTCAGCATCACAAAAGCAAAAAGGGTCAGAAGTGGTGCTGTGGCTCAAACAGTAGGGTGCCAGCCTTGAGCTGAAAAGCTGAGGGACAGCACCCAAACCTAGAGTTCAAGCCCACAACCAGCCCAAAACAAATAAACAAAAACACATCAGGAGCCCATAGCAGACTCCAGCATTTGGGAGAGTGCATCCAGAGCATCTGTTCTTCAAAAGAGCACCCGTAGGAGCAAACACAAGCAGTCTAGGCTGCTCAACCCTTCCAAAGGTGGGAACTGCCAGCAATCTACAGCAGAGAGCTGAGAATCCTAAGTAAGTCAGAATAGCAGCTGGAAATAGGCTCCCAACAGAACCCAGATCAGGCACAGACTCTCTCTACCAATACAGAACCAGCAACCAAGCAAAGACAGACACACCAAAACAAAATTGAAGAGCAGTCTCCTGAACCTCCATGCGAAAATCACAGAGAAAAATCACAAGGTTTACTACCACCCAGGACAGCAAGCTCACCTCAAAAGCCAGCAGCCACACAGGGGAGAGCCCCAGTGGGAGCAAAGCAGGAATGGAAGACAAAGGCTACTTCCAAGGGTTGCTGGAGGCAATGACTCAAGAAATAAAGCGAGAAATTGATCAGAAATTGAAAGAGCACAAGGATGAACTATCCAAAGAGATACAGGGTATCAAACAAGAGATGCATGCAAAAATAGAAGCTGCACAAACCTCAGTAAGAAGTGAGATAAACGCCAAATTAGAGGTAATGCATACCTCATTGATAGGTGAGATCAGTACTCTGAGAACCAACATTGAATCCATAAAGGGATCCATTTCCTCCATGCAAACCACAATAGAAGCCACTGTCAACAGAGTGAATGAAATGGAAGGTAGAGTGTCAGATACAGAAGACAGAATACACCAACTGGACCAAAAAGTGACAGATATGGAAAAATCACTCAAATTAAACCAAAGGGATATTCAAGAGCAAGCAGATAATGCTAAAAAATTTAACCTTCGCATAATTGGAGTGGACGAAGGTGAGGAATTCCAGAGCAAGGGAATGCAACACCTATTTAACAATATAATCAATGAAAATTTTCCCCACCTCAAAAACGAACATCTTAACTACATCACAAAAGCTTATCAAACACCCAACAAGCAAGACCCCAGGAGAAACACTTCTAGACACATTATAGTAAAAATGATAGATCTGAATAATAAGGAAACAATCCTGCATGCAGCAAAAATGAAGAAGGAGCTATACTACAATGGGAAAAAAATAAGAATTACTGCAGATCTCTCCACACAAACAATGAATGCAAGAAAAGCCTGGGAAAGCACCATACGAGCCCTGAGAGCCAATAACTGCCAACCCAGACTGATCTACCCGGCAAAGCTAGCATTCACATTTGATGGAGAACTGAAAACTTTTAATAGCAAAGAAAAACTAAATGAATACATAAACATTAAGCCAGCATTACAAAGAATTCTAAGAGGGGGGACACAACCTGAAGAAAGCAGCCAGGAACTGGGGCCTGCCCCAAACAGGCGTTACTCAAAGTCTAACTGAGCAAGCACAGGAGGAAAGGAAAAAAGAAAAACTTAGGAAAACGGAATGGCAGGGACAACAATGCATCTCTCTATACTTTCTCTTAATATAAATGGGCTGAATTCGCCAATTAAAAGAAAACGAACTGAGGACTGGATAAGAAAACAAGACCCATCCATCTGTTGCCTTCAGGAGACCCACCTCTCAGCCAAACATACAAACAAACTCAGAGTGAAGGGGTGGAAAAGGATCTACCAATCAAACGCCCCCAGTAAGAAAGCAGGTGTAGCTATCCTGATATCTGACAAAATAAACTTTTCATTAAAATCAGTACAGAAAGACAAGGACGGACACTACATATTAATAAAGGGAACAATCCAAGAGGAGGATATAACCATCATCAACTTATATGCCCCAAATATTGGTGCACCCAGATATGTCAAACAAATGCTCTCAAACTTACAGAATAAAATAGATCCCAATACGATAATACTAGGAGACTTTAACACACCACTCTCACCAAAGGACAGGTCTACCAACCAGAGGATTGGCAAAGAAGCTACCGAATTAAGAGAGACCATACTGCAAGCGGAATTAACTGACATCTACCGAGTATTTCACCCTAAAATAACACAGTACACATTCTTCTCAGCAGCTCACGGAACTTTCTCCAAAATAGACCATATCATAGTTCATGCAAGGAACTTAAGCAAATACAAAGGGATCGACATAATCCCCTGTATCCTATCTGACCACAGTGGAATCAAGCTAGCTCTCAATAACAAAGCATACCGCAGAAATTTCTCCAATACATGGAAATTGAACAGCACACTCCTTAACAATGCCTGGATAACAGAAGAGATCAGAGAAGAAATAAAGCATTTCCTACAACTCAATGAAAATGAAAACACCTCACAAAGAAACTTGTGGGACACAGCAAAAGCAGTCCTGAGGGGCAAATTTATTGCCCTCAGTGCCCACATCAAGAGAATGGAGACAGACCAAGTAAATAATCTCATGTTGCAATTAAAACAGCTAGAAAAACAGGAAAAAATGGGACCTAAAGCTACTAGAAGAAGCCAGATAACCAAATTAAAAGCAGAGATTAACCAATTAGAAAATCAGAAAACCATAACCAAAATAAACCAAACAAAAAGCTGGTTCTTTGAAAAAATAAACAAAATTGATGGCCCATTGGCTAGATTAATTAAAAAAAGAAGAGAGGAAACCCATATTAATAGGATTAGGGATGCCACGGGAAACATCACAACACGTACCCAAGATATCCAAACAATTCTAACAGACTACTTTCAAAAGCTATACTCTCTAAAGGAAGAAAATCGGGCAGAAATGGATGCATTTTTAGAGAAATACAAGTTGCCCAAACTGAGCAAAGAAGAAGTTAACCAATTAAATAAGCCAATATCCTATAATGAGATACAGGAAGCTATCAAAAGTCTTCCAACAAAAACAAGCCCAGGACCAGATGGATTCACAGCAGAATTCTATAAGACCTTTAAACAAGAACTAATACCCATACTCCTCAAGCTCTTCAGAGAAACAGAGAAGGAAGGAGCTATCCCAAACTCATTCTACGAAGCCAATATCACACTCATCCCCAAACCAGGCAAAGACCCAACCAAAAAGGAGAATTACAGGCCAATCTCCTTGATGAACACAGATGCAAAGATCCTTAACAAGATTCTAGCTAACAGAATCCAGAAACACATAAAAAAAATAATTCACTATGACCAGGTAGGCTTCATCCCAGAGACACAGGGATGGTTTAACATACGTAAGTCAAGAAATGTAATCCAACATATCAACAGAGCCAAGGTCAAGAATCACATGATTATCGCTACAGATGCAGAAAAGGCCTTTGACAAAATTCAACATTCATTCATGCTAAAAGCTCTGGAGAAAATAGGAATAGAAGGAACATTTCTAAAAACAATAAAAGCCATTTATGACAGACCAATAGCCAATATTATACTTAATGGGGAAAAGCTACAACCAATTCTCCTAAAATCAAGAACAAGGCAAGGATGCCCACTGTCTCCACTCCTCTTCAATATAGTCCTAGAACCCTTAGCCAGGGCAATAAGGCAAGAAAAAGACATTAAAGGGATCCGCATAGGGAAAGAAGAAGTTAAACTATCCCTTTTTGCAGACGACATGATACTATACCTCCACGATCCCAAAAACTCCATCCCCAAACTTTTAGAAATCATAAATCACTTCGGCAAAATAGCAGGATACAAAATAAACCCACAAAAATCAGTTGCCTTCCTATACACTGATAATGTACAGGAAGAGAGGGAAATAAAGGGAGCAACCCCATTCACAATAACCTCCCGAAAAATAAAATATTTAGGAATTAACCTAACCAAAGATGTAAAAGAACTATTTAATGAGAACTATAAAAAGTTAAAGAAAGAAATTGCAGAAGACACTAGGAAATGGAAAGACCTCCCATGCTCCTGGATAGGCCGAGTTAATATAGTAAAGATGGTAATACTTCCAAAACTAATATACAAATTCAACGCAATTCCTATTAAAATCCCAATGACGTACATCACTGAAATACAGAAAACAGTCCAAAAATTCATATGGAACAACAAAAGACCTAGAATAGTCAAAACAATTCTAGGGGATAAAGACAATATGGGAGGGCTATCCATGCCGAACTTCAAACTCTACTACAGAGCTATAATAACAAAGACAGCATGGTACTCGCACAAAAACAGACCCGAAGACCAATGGAACAGAATAGAAGATCCAGAAATAAATCCACATGCCTACAGCCAGCTGATATTCGACAAAGGAGCCAAAGACATACAATGGAAGAAACACAGCCTCTTCAACCGTTAGTGCTGGGAAAACTGGGCAGCCACATGCAGAAAACTAAAAGTGGACCCCAGCCTATCACCATGCACCAACATCAACTCAAAATGGATTAAAGACCTTAACATTAAACCTGAATCTCTGAAACTACTGCAGGACAGAGTAGGAGAGACACTTGAACTAATAGGCACAGGAAGGAACTTCCTGAACAGAGTCCCAGGGTCACAACAAATTGGAGAGAGACTTGACAAATGGGACTACCTTAAAATAAAAAGCTTCTGCACAGATAAAGCTATCGCAACCAAGCTAGAAAGACAACCAACTAATTGGGAAAAAATATTTACCAGCAATATATCAGACAAGGGGTTAACATCCTGTATATACAGGGAACTCAAGAAACTAATCCCTCCCAAACCCAACAAACCAATTACTAAATGGGCAAGGGAACTAAAGAGGGACTTCTCAAATGAAGAAATAAAAATGGCAAAGAAACACATGAGGAAATGTTCATCATCCCTGGTGGTGAAGGAAATGCAAATAAAGACAACCCTGAGATACCACCTTACCCCAGTCAGAATGTCCCACATCCACAAATCAGCCAACGACAAATGCTGGAGGGGATGTGGAGAACGAGGAACGCTATTACACTGCTGGTGGGAATGTACACTCATACAACCACTTTGGAAAGCAGTCTGGAGGGTCCTTAGAAAGCTAAAGATTGACCTCCCTTACGACCCAGTCATACCACTTCTAGGCATCTACCCTGAACAACAGGAACCAATATACAAGGACACGTGAACCTCCATGTTTATTGCAGCACTGTTCACAATAGCTAGGATATTGAAACAACCTAGATGCCCCACCACAGATGAATGGATCCAAAAATTGTGGTATCTATACACAATGGAATATTATGCAGCCATTAGAAATGACAAAATAATGGCATTTGCAGGAAAATGGATGGAGCTAGAAGGAATCATGTTGAGCGAGGTAAGCCAAGAACGAAGAGACAAACAGTACATGGTCTCCCTGATAAGTGGATGATGAATCCAAAATGTTAGGTGATATGACAAAACTAACAGGACTTAAGAAACAAAGAACTCCCACTCATCAGGTTGAACCACTACTAAATATCCCCATGCTGCTGATCACATATATGGTATATAACATATGAGCACCGTTATATATTACAGACTGTGATAGACAATTTGCTCCAGGAAAGTTAGAATGAACTTGTGACTTTAAATGAGCATCATTATTCCACAATACTGTGAATTTCCGGAAATTAAGTAATCACTTAATCACAATCAAAAAAAAAAAAAAAAAGAACCTTGGGGAAGGGAGGGAGGGAGGGGATGGTAGGGGGAAAACAATGGAGGGGGTAACAATGTTCAAGAGGAAGTGGAAGTGTACTCATTACCTCACTCATGTAACTGTAACCCTCTGTATAGTATCTTTACAATAAAAAAAAATTAAAAAAAAAAAGTAAGAAAAGAAATTGGTTTGTGGAGAAAGTTATCATAACACCAGTAATGGCAGATCCTGAGTGAGTACTTACTGCTTCCAGTGTAATAGGCACTCTTCTTACTACTTAACATAAACAACCTCATTTCATAATTAAGACATTTATACTGATGGCACTGTTATTGTCCCTGTTCTTGCATAAGCATTGCCTGGAACTTGGAGAAGTAACTTACTCAATGTCAACATATTCAGGGGCCGGGCGCTGGTGGCTCACGCCTGTAATCCTAGCTACTCAGGAGGCTGAGATCTGAGGATCGTGGTTCAAAGCCAGCCCGGGCAGGAGATACCGTGAGACTCCTATCTCCAATAAACCACCAGAAAACCGGAAGTGGCGCTGTAGCTCAAGTGGTAGAGCGCTCGCCTTGAGCTGAAGAGCTGAGGGACAGCGCCCAGGCCCAGAGTTCAAGCCCCACGGCCGACAAAAAAAAAAAAAAAAAAAACATATTCAGGGATTAGGAGTGGTAGGCCTTGAATGTTTTCCTTATGCCAATGTTTGTAGCAGTTGGGTTTCAGAAGATTTGTGAATTTGGACTCTGAAGCATAGATACAAGCTGGAGACAAATATTTGAAAATCATCAGCATAAAAATGATGCTGACTGCATGCCATCAATGGCTGCCTTCTTCCTAGCTCACTGTTGTGCCACTCCTATTGTATGACCTGGGATCATTTTCCATGTAAGCTATTTGCATTTGAATCCATGTTCTAGAGTCTGCTTCTGAGGAGCCAGACCTCAGATAGAAACTGATGAAAAGGTAATAGAGGATGAGGAATAAAGGACACTAAATGTTTTCTTAGGACTTAGTTAAGAAAGTAGGGAAATACACAGGAGAATAATATCACAAGAGAATTCAGGACTACTTTTTAAGAAGGGAAAGAATTAACAGAAAGGGAAACACTGAAGAGGTCCTGGAAAATAATTTTCTCAAGAGTTTAGCAAACCAAAGGCAGCAGTAGAAAACAAAAATAGTACTAACATAGAGGGGGGAAATCCAAGAGTCTAGGGAAGGACAATAGTGGCCAGAAAGGCATGAACAGGTCAGACAGTCTTAATTCATCTAAGGTTTGGCTGACTTGATCAAAGATCACTTGAATAAGATTAGACCTCCTAACTATCTCTGATTTACCTTTTCAAATTCTCTACACTTAATTTGATCTACCACTGCTTTGATCTTGAGACTTCACCAATAACTTTTCTGTCTTCCTTTTCATTAAACTTAAGGAAATTATGAAGTTACTCACTTGAAGAATCTTTAAAACTAGAAATATATTTTATACAAGAAACTGAGTCCCTACATAAGCAAAAAGCACTACATAAGCAAAAAGAAAAAAGCCAGAAGTGTCTCTGTGGCTCAATTGGTAGAGCGCTAGCATTGAGCTGAAGAGCTGAGGGACAGTGCCCAGGCTCAGAGTTCAGGCCCCAAGACTGGACCTCCCCCCCACCAAAAAAAGAACCTGAGTCTCTGAGGAGATCTCACTTTTCATGTTTGTGAAATCGTGGTAGGAAACCAAGAGACGGTCTTTTCTACATTTAGGAACAAGCAAAAGCAAAGAGGTTATCTGTAAAAAGTGTGTGGCTTGATATCAGAAACCCATTTTGAACTCATAACCATTGTGACATCACAATCACTTTGTGACATCACATTGTCATTGTGATATCACTAAACCATGTGGCATCAAAAACCTGTCCTGTACTCATAAATTTTGCAACATGCATCCGTTTTGGCATCTTAGGCCCTTTATGAGCTAATATTCTGGTATTAGCCTCATAATATTTCAAATATGACATGTGATATCAAAAATCCACTGTGACATCTTGAACATTATGACATCACACTGCCAGATATCATGACCATTGTGTTACATTATGAAAATAGAAACCAGTTAGGACTTGAGAACATTTGAGACAACACATACCGTTGGAGACACCACAGTACCTTTGTGAACACATATACTCATTGTGAATTAAAGAAAATTGAGACCCATCATGCCATTGTGACAACACCAACCCTTTGTGTCATTACAATCCTATTATGACCAGTATGGCCTCACCAATTAATTGTGACATCAAATCGTTATTATAACATGATATTTTGACATCACACTGCCATTGTGATATCACTGTTCAGTTGTCTTTTTACATAGTTTGACCTCATAATACATATACAATGGAATTCTATACCTCCATCAGAAAGAATGACTCGGCCCCATTTGTTATGAAATGGAAAGGCTTGGAATAATTTATATTAAGGGATGTAAGACAGGCCCAAATAAACAGAGATCCCATGGTTTCCGTTATTGCAATTACTAGTATTTGTCTAGAACAAGCAGAAAAGGTACATATGACCACATAAGATGTACATATGACCATATAAGATGATACTAGCAAAGTGAACCCCAAGATAAGGACACAAGTGGTTTTATCTTCCTTGCTATTGTTTTTAATGTATTTATAGTGTGCTGATAGTTTCTTATGAATATTTTACCCCATGGAATATCTACTGTTGTCAATGTTTTTAGTGCCCTGCGTCTTGTATATACATTTTTCTAGTTTGGGGAGGGAAAGGGAAATGACAAAATGCTTAAATGAGGATACAAGTTGACCCATTGTAACAATGATATGTATAAGACACTATGTAGAAAACGAACTTAGGGGAGATGGAAGAGTTGAGGAGGTGGGGAGGGAAGGGATTGTAGGAGAAAAACAAAGGGGGTGGTAACAATGTTCAATAAGAAATATATTCATTAACTTACTCATGTAATAATGATCCCTCTATAGAGTATCTTTACAATAAAAATATATACAATAAAAGAAAATACTAAACAATAATTTATATAATTTCTAACTCTATTAAAATAATATAAAAAAACCATCAACGTGATCTCTCAGGGAAAGGGGGTAGGGGCTGATCATTACTGCCTCTACTACATGGGCTTAGTAAAAGGTCACCTGAAACAGTAGCCAGCACTTCTCACTTCCTCTTACCTGGTAAGATGGGGACTTGCCTGTCCCCTTACTGGCAGTAAGCCTTTCCTTTGTTCTTCCAAAAAAATGAGATTCCACCTCACCCCTGTTAGAATGGCTACAATCAAGAAATCTGGTGGCTGGGAAGGTGGCTCAGTGGTAGAGTGTTTGCCTTGCATGCATGAGGCCCTGAGTTCAATTCCTCAGCACCACATAAGCACAAAAAGTTGGAAGTGGTTCTGTGGTTCAAATGGTAGAGCGCTAGCCTTCAGCTGAAGACCTGAGGGACAGCACCCAGTCCAATAGTTCAGGCCACATGACCAACAAAATAAAAAAAAAATCTAATAATAACAGATGCTGTTGGGAATGTGTCCAAAAGGGAACTGTACTTCTTTGTTGCTGGGAGTGGAAACTTCATACTGGAAAGCAGTAAGAAGATCCCTCAACAGATCCACATAGAGCTCCCCTTTGACCCAGCATCCCACTTTTGAGCATTTACCCAAAGAATCAGAAACAAGGCCATAAGAAATCTACCAACACAACTATGTTTTATCGCAGCATTAATCACCATAGTTAATATATACAACCAACCCAGTTGCCCCTCTATAGATGAATTATTAAAGAAAATGTCACAAAGCTACAATTATATCTGTATTTTGACATCACATTGTCATTGTGATATCCTAGAAACATTGTGAATGCTTATTCTGTAATTCCATTCTGTCTCAAATGTGGCATGTTGGTTGATGTCAGAAACGCATTGTGACCCCATTAGCTTTGTGACATCACAATCCCTTTGTAATATCACATTGTTATTGTGATATCATTAACCCACTCTGACATCACAAATTGGTCCTGTCCTCATAATTTTTGTGTCATGCATTCATTGTGGTATCAGGAATTTTGTGAACTCATAATCTGTGTTTGACCTCATGATACTTCAAGTATGAAATGTGATATCAGAAATCAACAGTGACCTCAGACCACAGAGACATCACACTGCCAGATATCCTGACATTGTATCACATTGTGACATCACAAACCTTTTAGGACGTCACATTTGTCACAACATATGCCTTTGGAGACATCACAGTCCCTTTGTGAACTCATATACTCAATCTGAGTTAAAGACAATTGATATCCCGAATGTAATTGTGATATTTCCAGAAAATTGTGATATACACCTATTTTAACCTCATCAATATTATGGCACCATCAACTAAATGTGACATCAAAACATTATTATGTCTTGATATAGTGACATCACATTGTATTGTAATACCACTGTCCTATCTTTTTCCAAAAACGTATAATAGGACCTCATAACCTGAAGCGCCTACAGTGTGTACTCATTGTGAACTAGTAGCAATTGAATTTTGACATGTGAGTGTGATATTATAATCGTTGTGACATCACAAACCAAAAGTAACCTCATCACCATTGTGACATAACAAACCAATTGGGACATGACATTGCCATTGTGACATCACAATCACATTGTGAAATGACAAATCTATTATGACTTGTTAGCATCTTTAAAAAAAATAAACACATGGTCTTTGTGATATCCCACTTCCTTTGTGTACCCGTATCCTCATTGTGAACTAACAGTTGAGATGTGCACATGAAAATGTAACATCACACACCCCTTGGGACATCAGGTCAATTGTCATCCCATTGTCTTTATGACACAAGCTCATTGTGACATCACCAATCTACAATGACATCATAGCCATTTGACATCACTTTGTCATTGTGATGTCCTAGACACATTGTGAATTCCTATTCTGTGACTTCAATCTATTTCAAAAGTGGCATGAATTTTGACATCAGAAACCCATTGTCACTTCATATCCAGTGTGACATCACATTGCCATTGTGATAACACTAATCCACTGTGACATCACAAATCTATCCTGTTCTCATATATTTTTGACCTGCTGCTGCCATTGTTATATCTTAAACCTCTGTTAGCTCATAATCAGTTTTTTGACCTCATTATATGTCAAGTATGACATGATATCAGAAACTGTGACATCATGACCATTGTGACATCACACTGCTAGGTTTCATGAGTATAGTGTCACATGGTGACATCCCACACCTGTAAGGACTTCATCACTTTTATGAAAGCACATGCCTTTGGAGACTTCAAAGTCTCTTTTTGAACTCATATACTCATTGTGAATTAATGTAAATGAGGTCTGCCATTCCATTGTGACATCACCAACTGATTGTGATTTCACAAACATTGTTACACCACCAGTATGGCATAACCAATTGTGATATCAAAACATTATTATGGCATGATATTGTGACATCACATTGCCATTGTGATATCGCTGTCCCATTGGGTTTTCACAAACCAATTATGACTTCACAATAATTTAGAAAATGTATTGCCTTTGGGATTTCAAGATTTAGCTGTGTACTCCTATCCTCATTGTGAACTACTAGCATTTGAATTTGGGTGTGATTGGGATATTACAAACCCATTGTGACATCAATAATCCATTGTGACTTCACAAGCACTGTGGAATCACAAACCCATTGTGATATCACGTTGCCATTGTTATATCACTAAAGTACTGTGACATCACAAACCTGTTAGGACTGCAGAATATTTGTGACAACACATGCCTTTGGAGATATCACAGTTCCCTTGTGATTTCATATACTCATTAAAACAATGAAAATTGAGATCCGGCATGCCATAGTGACATCACCAACCCATTGTGACATCACAAAACCATTGTAACTTCATCACCAGTATGGCATCACCACCCAATTGTGACATCAAAACATTGTTAAGCCATGATATTTTGACATCACATTGCCATTGTGATATCACTGTCCCATTGAGTTTTCACAATTTGATTATGACCTCATAACATTTTAGAAAATTCATGACCTTTGGGATTTCAAGTTCCTCATTAACGCCTATCCTCATAGTGAAATAGTAGCAATTGATATTGGACATATTGTGATATTAAAAACTCTTTTTGATATCACAAACCCAAGTTACCTCATTACCTCTGTGACATCAAAAAACATTGTGACATCACATTGCTAATGTGACATCATGATTACATTGTGACAAGCCAAACTTATTTTGACCTCTTAACACCTTTGAAAAAGCACATGGCGTTTGTAACATCACAATTGCTTTGTGTACCCATATCATCATGAACTCAGGACAATTGAGAACAGACATGCCATTGTAACATCACAAACCCTCTATGACATTATCACCAGTATGACATGACACTGTCATTATGACACCATCAGCTCATTGTAATATCACCAAACTACAATTACATCATAGCATTATAACATCAGATTGACATTGTGATGCCATAGATACATTGGCAGTGCCTATTCTGTGATTTCATTCTAATTCAAATGTGGCATGTGTGTTGATAGCGGAAACCTGTGACCTCATAACCTTTGTCATCATCAAAATCCCTTTGTGACATCATATTGCCATGGTGATATCACTAACCCACTTTGAGATCACCAACCTGTCTTGCCTCTGTAATTTTTTGCCATGCAGCCATTGTTATATCTGTGGCTCTTTGTGAGCTCATAATCTTTTTGTGATTTCAAAATATTTCAGGTGTGATGTGATATTACAAATCCACTGTGACATCATGACCACTGTGATATGATACTGCCAGACATGACTATTGTGTCACATTGTGAAATCTAATACCGCTTAGGAATTAAGAACATTTGTGACAACACATGATGTTGTAGATATCACTGTCCTTTTGTGATCTCATATATTCATTGTGAGTTAATGACAATTGTGATTTGGCATGCCATTGTGGCATTACCAACCCATTGTGACATCACAAAACTATTACCTCATCACTATTATTGAATCACCAAATAACTGTGACAAAAACATTATTATGATATGATAGTGTAACATCACATTGCCATTGTGATATAGTTGTCCCATTGTGTTTTAAAAAACCTCGTATGACCTCATAACATTTTACAAAACTCAAGGGATTTGGAGCTTCAAGCTCCTTTGTGAACTTGTATCCTCATTTTGAACTAGAAGCAATTGAAATTGCAATGTTATTGTGAAACTAGAAACTAGTTGTGACATCACAATCCCATTCTGACTTCATCGACACTGTGACAGTCCAAAATTATTATGACATCTTAGCACCTTTGAAAAAATGGCCTTTGTGACATCACAGTTCCTTTCCTTTCTATACACATATCCTCATTGTGAACTAATGACAATTGAGATCAGAGATGCAATTGTAACACCACATACCCTTTGGGAAATCATCACCAGTGGTTCAACCCTTCATTGTGGTTTCAGAAAATATAATGACATCATAGCATTAAGACATCACATTGTCATTGTGACATCATAGACATGTCATGATCATTGATGTCACAATTAGTTGGTGATGCCATCACAATAGGTTTGTGCTGTCCCAATGGTTTGGTGAGTCACAATGGCATTCTTGATCTGAAATTGTTTTGTGATGTCACAGTGGTGATGAGGTCACAATGGGTTTCTGATGTCATAATGAATTGTAATATCACAATATGTCCAATTTTAATTGCTAGTAGTTTACAGTTAGAATACACATTCACAGAAGGAGCTTGAAGTCCCAAACAGCAAGAATTTTCTAAAATGTTATAAGCTCATACTAGATTTTTGAAAACACAATGGGACAGTGATATCATGATGGCATAGTGATGTCACAATATCATTTCAAAATAATGTTTGATGTCACAATTAGTTGAGAATGCCACACTAGTGTTAATGTCACAATACTTTTGTGTTGTCTCAGTGGGTTGGTGATGTCAAAATGGAATGCTGGAACTCAATTCTCATTTGTTCAAAATGAGTATATGAGTTCACACAGGGACTGTGATGTCTCCAAAGTTATTTGCTGTCACAACAGTGATGAAGTACTAAGAGGTTGGTGGTGTCACAATGTGACATTATGGTCATGACATCTGGCAGTATGGTGACACAATGGTCATGTCACAGTGGATTTCTGATATCACATGTCATACCTTAAAAATTATGAGGTCGAAAACAATTTATGTGCTCACAAAGTGCCTCAGATATCAAAATGGTAACATGTTACAAATTTATGAGGACAAAACATTTTTGTGAAGTCACAGTATGTTAGTAATATCATAATGGCAATGTGACATGACAAATGGATTGTGATGTCACAATGGCTATGAGATCACAATAGGTTTCTGATATGAACCCATAGGACATATTTGAAATATAAATAAATCCCAGAATAGGCATTCACAGTTTGTATATGATGCCACAATGACAATGTAATGTCATAATGCTATGATGTCATTGTCATATTGTGATGTCAAATTGAGCTTATGGTGTCATAATGACAATGATATGTCACACTGGAGAGTTTGTGATGTCACAATGTTATGTCTGGTCTCAATTGCCATTAGTTCACAATGAGGATATGGGTAGACAAAGGGACTGTGATGTTACAAAGCTCATATGTATTTTCAAAGTTTCTAAGAGGTCACAATATGTTTGAGATGTTACAATGTGATTGTGGTGTCACAATGGTAATGTGATTTCACAATTTTTTTTGATGTCACAGTGATGATGAGGTTGCAATGGGTTTGCGATGTCATGAGTTTGTAATCTCAAAATAACACCTCTAATTTCAATTGCTATTAGTTCACAATGGAGATACCGTAATAACCAGCAGGGCCCCAATTATCCACTGGCCCAGTTAATCATCATGGCCCCCTGGCCTGGTCAAACTGAAGAGGGAGGAACATGCTAAGATGAAAGGAATAAGCAAAAACAGTGGTAACAAGTTTGCAAATGTGCAGACTGAACTTGTGAAAAATGGTTACAAGCTCAAGCCTTCTGACTGCTTATATCTGGTTATGTCACCTGGTAAATTGCCCTAGGCCACTGCCTCAAACTATCTTGAAAACTAGTGGAGCCTCAGCCTGACAAGCATATGTAATATATGTAGAAAGTTGCCAGCATGTAAATGCTGAGGCATTTACATGGAGAGGGTGTATATGTGAAGAACCTCACTTGGTAAATTTGGGGAAGTGGACTTCACAGAAGGAAAACCTGGAAAGTATGGTTATTGGTATCTCTGACTACTAGTGGTCACTTTTTCAGGCAGGGTTAAGGCATTCCCCCCAAAAAATGAAACTGCTAAGGTAACACCTAAAAATTACAGCATGAAAGAATTCCTAGCTTTGGCTTACCCTTAGCAGTGGGGACTGACCAATGGCCTGGCCTTCACAGCCCAAGTTACTGAATTATTACCTAAGGCCCTAGGAATAAATGGGAAGTTACATTGTATTTATACACCTCAGAGGTCAGGGCAGGTAGAAAGAATGAATAAGACCGTAAAGGAAACATATTAATTACAGACACTGGCCATGACTGGGTAAGCTTCCTCTCCTTTGCTCTCCTTCAAGCAAGATGCATCCATTATGTTAAAGAACTCCCTTCAAAATAATTTATGATAGACCACCCCCTTTGGTTCCTAAACTTGGGAAAGCAATATTAAGAGAAATGTCTAACCACAAACTTGTCCAGTCCCTACAGGCTTTGCAACATGTTTTTTGAATATATATATATATATATATATATATATATATATATATATATATATATAGTAAAAAATGTATGGAATGGTTACACTTACATGAGTAGGGTAACAAGTACATTTTGTAGCAAGCATTGCTACCTCCTCATTTGTTTTCCCCCTACCATCACTTTCCTCCACACCTCCCCAACTCCTCCCACCCCCACCCACCCCACATTGTAAAGGTCATTTTCAACATAGTGTCCTGTACATCTCATCATCACCATGGATGAGCCTGAATCCCCACTGAAGCGTTCTGCAATATCCCTTCTCCCTCCCAAATTATATATATATATATATATATATATATGTATATGTATATTACATATAATATATAATATAACATATGTAATATATTGCATATATTGTATGTAATATATGTAACAATGCAATAGGGTTCCCTTTTGTCCACATCCCCTCCAGCATTTGTTATTACTAGATTTCTTGATTATAGTCATTCTAGCTGGGGTGAGTTGGAATCTCAGCATTGTCTTGATGTGCATTTCTTTTATGACTAGAGAGGTTGAGCATTTCTTCATGTGTCTATTAGCCATTCTTATTTCCTTTTCAGAGAATTCTTTCTTTATGTCTGTAGCCCATTTGTTAATCAGGCAGTTGTTTCGTTGAGGATTTGTTGTTGGGGGATTTAGTTTTTTGAGTTATATGTATATTTTAGATATGAGACCCTTGTCTGCTGTATGGCTAGTGAAGATCTTCTCCCAGTCTGTGGGCTTTCTTTTGATCTTGTCAGCTGTGTCCTTTGCCTTGCAGAAGCTCTGCAGTTTCAAGCAATCCCATTTGTCCAATCTTTCTTTGATTTGGTTTGTTTCTGGTTATCTATTTAAAAATGTAAGCCTGTGCCAAGGAGCATTAGGGATTTTCCTATTCCTTGCTGTAATGTTTTCAGGAAGTCTGCCTTTATTTTTTTTTAATTTAAATTTTATTTTATTTTATTTGAGAGCATACTGTACAGAGGGGTTACAATTACATTGGCAGGATAATGCATACATTTCTTACCAAGCATTGCAGCCTCCTCCTTTGTTTACCCTTCACCTCCCTTCCCAGCCTCCCCTCTCCCCCCCACCCAATCATACCCCCCTCCCCCCCCACACCGACATTGTAAAGCTTGCTTTGACATGACATTTTGTAATTCTCCTTGTTGCAACAGGTCCACCTGAATCCTTAAACGACTTGTTTGTCCCCATCTCCTCCACATGTTATACTGACATCAAATAAAGTGACAGCGGGGGTTACACTGTGGGGGAGGGACATACAAAGCAACAAAGAGATAATCTTATAAATGCGTTAGAAACACATAGTCTGCCTTTGATCCATTTGGAGTTGATTCTGATGCAGAGTGATATACATGGATCTAGTTTTAGTTTTCTACAAGTGTTTAACCAATTTTTCCAGCACTATTTACTGAAAAGGCTATCTTTCTTCACTTCTATTTCTTTAGCTCCCTTGTCAAAGATTAGGTGGCTATAGTCTGTGGGTTCATTTCTTCAGTCCTATTCCATTTGTCCTCAGGTCTGTTCTTGTACCAGTACCTAGCTGTTTGGATTACTGTGGCATCATAGTAGAGTTTGAAATTTGGAACTGATATTCCTCCAGCACTGTTCTACTAAGGATTGTTTTTGCTATTTGGGGTCTTTTAGTATTCCATATAAATTTTTGGTTGCTTCTTGTATTTCACTGAAGATGTGGTTGTAATGTTGAAAGGTATTGCATTGAATTTGTAGATAGCCTTTGGCAGTATAGCCTTTTCACAATCTTCCTAATCCAAGAACATGGGAGGTTTTTCCAATTGCTTAGTTCTCCTTTAATTTCCTTTTTCAGGTTTTTAAAGTTTTCATCATACAGGTCCTTTAACTCTTTTGTTAACTCCTAAGTATTTTATTTTTTGTGGGGCTATTACAAAAGGGGTTGCTTTCCTAATTTCAGCCTCGTTGTTCTCATTATTGGCATACAAGAATGGCATTGATTTCTGAGAGTTACTTATGTACCCTGTTACTTTGCCAAAGATTCCAATCACCTTATGTAACTTGGGAGTGGATTCCATGGGGTTTTAGAAATACAATATCATGTCATCTGCCAAGAGAGAGTTTTACTTTACCCTTCCCTATTTGGATCCCCTTTATGTCTGCATCTTTTCTTACTGCTGTAGCTAGGCATTCTAATACTAGGTTGAAGAGGAGTGGGAGTGTGGACACCTTGTCTTATTCCTGAATTTAGAAGAAATGGCTTTAACTTTTTGCCATTAAGTATAATTCTGGCTATAAGTTTGTTATATACAGCCTTTATTATATTAAGGAATGTTCCATGGATTCCTAGTTTTTCCAGAGCCTTTATCATAAAGGAGTGTTGGATCTTGTGAAATGCTTTTTCTGCATCTATTGAGATAATCATAAGGTTCTTATCCTTTTTCTTGATGTGATGAATTATATTAATCTTTTTGCATATATTGAACTAGCTTTGCATCCCTGAAATGAATCCTGTTTGATCATGGTGTATGATTTACTTGATGAGTTGTTGAAGTCTATTGGCCAATAATTTGTGAAGAAGTTTTGCATCAATAATCATAGAAATGGTTCTATAGTTCTCCTTTGATGAGTCCCTGCCTGGTTTGGGGATGAGGGTTAGGCTGGCTTCATAAAAAGAGTATGGTAATTAATTTTTTGCTTTCAATTTCATTGAAGAGATAGAGGAGTATTAGTGTGAGGTTTTCTTTGAAGGACTTGTAGAATTCAGCTCTAAATCCATCAGGTCCTGGGCTTCTCGTGGGTGGGAGGTCTTTTATTGCTGCTTCTATTTCAATGCTTGGTATGGGTCTGTAAAGTTGGTTTAAATCAGCTTGGTTTAGCTTGGGCATGTCAATATTTGCTAGAAATTTGTCCATATCATTCAGATTCTCAAACTTATTAACAGAAAGGTTTGAGACATATCCCCTTAATATATTCTGAATCTTGGCTGTTTCTGTGGTGATGTTTCCATTCTCATCTCTGAGTTTGTCTGTTTGGGTGTGTTCTCTTTTTTCTCATAAGGTTTTGCTAAGGGTGTGTCAATATTATTAATTTTTTTCAAGGACCCAATCTTTCTTTTGTTAATTTTTTAGTTTTCTCAGAGTCATTCATTTAATTAACAAATAATGTTAATTATTTGTTTCCATCTACTGGATTGGGGGTAGTTTGTTGTTCTTTTTCAAAGAGCTTTAGGTTCCTAATTGAATTGTTGGTTTCAGGTCTTTCCAATTTGTTAATATAGGAACTCAGAGCTATAAACTTGCCTCTGAGTACTGCCTTTGCTGTACCCCAGAGGAGCTAATAGTTTCTGTGTTCATTTTTGTTAAATATCATGAACATTTGAATTTCCTTTCTAATCTCTTCCATGAACTACTGGTGGTTCGACAGGGTGTTTTTCAGCCTCCATGTATTATAGAACTTTCTTTGGTGGCTTTTGGTATTGAGTTCTAATTTTCTTCGCTTGTGGTCTGAGAGATTGCAGGGCATAATTTCAATGTTTCTGAATTTGGACAGATTTGCTTTGTGGCCTAGAATATGGTGTATTTTGGAGAATGTTCCATGTGTTGCTGAGAAGAAGGTGTAATCTGCTGCTGCTGTGTGAAATGTTCAGTAAATGTCTGTTAAGTCTAGTTGCTCTATACAGATTTTGAGATCTTATGTTTCTCTGTTGAGTTTTTGCTGGGTTGATCTATCTAGTGGGGATAGTGGTGTGTTAAAATCTCCAACAATTAATGTTTTGGGGTCTATGTGAGATTTGAGGAAAAGTAGTGTTTCTTGGATAAATTTGGGTGCTCTATTATTTAGTGAGTAGACATTAGAATCGTAATATCCTCCTGAAGGAGAGATCCCTTAATTAGTATGTAGTGATCTTCTTTATCAGTTCTCATTGATTTGAAGTGCATTTTCTGTGATATTAGGATTATAACTCCTGCCTGTTTATGTGGGCCATTTGCCTGATATATTTTATTCCAGCCTTTCAATTTCAGAATATGTTTATTTTTGTGGGCAAAGTGTGTTTCTTGAAGACAGCAGATAGATCTTGCTTTTTTTTGATCCAACTGGACAATCTATGTCGCTTCATTGGAGAGTTAAGACCATTAATATTAAGGTTTAGGATTCAAAGGTGTTTGTTCTTACTTTTTATCCATAGTTAGGTGGAAAGCTGGGCCTTGGCTGTTCTTGTTGTGATTACATATTTCAGGCCATTCTTGCTTTTATGGTGTCTGCTGAGAAGTGAGGTGATTCTGATTGTGTTATCTTTATATGTGATGGTTCTCTTCTCCCTGACAGCTTTAAGTATTTTTCCTTTAGTGGCTATTGAGCCTGTACGGATTATAATGCGGTGGTGGGATGATCTGTTCTGGTGTGGTCTATTTGGGGTTCTAAAAGCTTCTTGTATTTTGAGGGGTCTGTCCTTTTGTATATTTGGGAATTTCTCGCTAGGATTTTGCTGAATATATTTCCTAATCCATTGGCTTCCCTCTCCAGGCCCTCTTTATACCTATTATTCTTAAATTAGGCTTTCTGAATGTATCCTGTATTTCCTGCAGTGATCTGTCATACTTCTTAGTTTTATTATGAATAATTGTGTGCTCTGTCTCTATGGAGTCTAAACTGTCTTCAGCCTCCAATATTCTTTCTTCGGCCTCCTCCATTCTTCTTTGAAGACATTTTACTTCACTTTCTATAACCCTTCTTATTGCTGTTCTTTCTTTTTTTTCAAGCAGTTAAAAATTTATTTTTATTAAATAGTAAGATTTACATATAAACATAAACATTGACACTATACAAAGAAAATACTGAACATATCTCTGTAAAATACTGAACATATCTCTGTTGTTTGGCACTTTATCTTTTTGCATTCAAAAGTCAAATCTTGTCCTAAATGCCATTATAAGTGCCTATGTGTAGATGTATTTTCATTTAACAAGGGCATTCTTCCTCTTGGATAGTATTTATTCTTCTAAAAATTAAAATTTTATCTCTTTGTACTAGATTGTTTGCCTAGACATGCTAATCTTGACAGAAATGATTTATAATTTTGAAAATATAACTAAATTTCACAGAGCCCTTGAGGAAGCTTACAGGAGTTTGTATTAGAGAAATGGTGGTTGCATTTTAAAGGGGAAAAATGCTCAAAAGCAGACAATTCAGATATTAATTAACTGCATAATCTGAATTACAATATTAAGTCACAGATCAAGGAAATTTTTATATCTCGAATTATTGATTCTTCATAACAACCAAATAATTGGCATAATTCAAATTATTCCCTAATTATTTGTGCAACTGAGAAGAGAAAATAGATTTTGAACTTTGCCAAGCTCAACCAGGTATTATATACTATTGCTGGGAAACTCAGCCAAATTCCTGAGTGTTCACCACAAATTTCTGTTTTCTCCTTTCTGTAATAGTATAGTTTTTCAGCAACCTGAATAGATTTAGCAGGGTTTTTTTTTTGTTTACTTGTTTGTTTTTGTCAGGTGGGGCCCGAACTCTGGTCGAGGATGCTGTCCCTCAATCCTTCATCTCAAGGCTAGCACTCTACCATTTGAGCCACAGTGTCACTTCTGGCTTATTCTGCTTATGTGGTGCTGAGGATTTGAACCCAGGGCCTCATGCATGCGAGGCAAGCACTCTACCACTGAGACATTTTTTTCAGCCCTGCAGGAAAATAATTTTGCAAATCAGTGCACTTAAATTTATTTTCTGTGTCTGCTGTACTTAGATGATAATTGTCATCAAGAGAGATACATAAAAATGTGCAGTTCCTGGGCAGGGGTGGTTCATAACCAGTTCTAGATGTACTGGAGGTTGAGATCTGAAGATCCCAATTGGAAGCCAGCACAGAGAAGACAAATCCTAGAGACCCTTATTCCAATCAAACACCAAAGTAAAGTGCTCAAATGGCAGAGTTGTAAATTAAGGAAAAAAAAACTGGGAGAAAATGAGGAAAGAGGTGACACTGTTCAAAAAGAAATATACTCATTACTGACTTATGTGATTGTCATCCCTCTGTACAACAATAAAAATAACCACTCTAAATATAGCAGAAGGAAATGATGAGTAAGAATGTGAGGCTCTGATTTCAGCCCTTGGCACTGGCTCACAAACACGTGTACGCTTGCAAAAAGTTGCAGCTCCACAGTTCTTAGTATATTACCATAATTATGAACTCCTAGAGCAAGTAGCTCAGATGTTAGTCCTATCCTACACAAGTTCATGCCATTTATATTCTGAATTTTCTTAATATTGCTTGTCTATCCATCCCTTCTGAGTATAACTGCTATCATGTAGAGAGGCAGAATGTCTTCTTTTTGATTGTAATTTACTGAACATATAAACCTACAATTATCTGTTCTCAGTGATTTTAGATTTTTGTAGTTTATTTTTTACATTTAAATTCAATTTTGAATTAGCATGTATTAATTCTATGAGAGGTTCTATTGTTATAATTTTCTAAATGTGCAAACATGGTTTGAAATAACTTACCTTCTCTCTTATATCCCTTGTCTTCCTTTTTTTAATGTTTACCTAATTGTCTTTTTGTTTATTTTTTTTATTGTGAAAATACTGTACAGAGGGGTACAATTACATGGGCAAGATAGTGAGTACATTTCTTATCAAGAATTGTAGCCTCCTCCTTTGTTTACCCTTCCCATCCCTTCCCATCCTTTCCCCCCACACCCAATCCTCCCCCCCCCCAAGTTGTAAAGTTCATTTTTGACATGACAACTTATACTTCTCATTGTTGCAACAGGTCCACCTGTATCCTTATTTAAACGACTGGTTTTCCCCTTCCCCTCCACAAATTATACCGGCATCAAATACAGTGAAATGAGGGGTTATACAGTGGGGGAGGGATATACAAAGCAACAAAGAAGTAATCTTATAATTGTGTTAGAAAGAAATGCATGAAATAAAAAAAACATTTAAATTACATACCTTAGGGTTCATTTTCCTAACATCACCTTATCTGACCTTTTCTGCTTGACTCAGACATATACTAGATATTGCAAATAAGGGAAATCATGGGATCTATGTTTCTTTGGGCTTGGCTTACTTCACTTAATATAATTTTTTCCAAGTTTTTCCATTTCCTAACAAATGGGGCAATGTCATCCTTTCTGATGGAGGCATAGAATTCCATTGTGCATATATAACACATTTTCTTGATACATTCATCTACTGAGGGGCATCTGGGTTGGTTCCATATCTTAGCTATAGTAAATAATGCTGCAATAAACATAGTTGTGCTGGTAGCTTAAGTGTGGTCTTGTTTGTAAACATTTGTGTAAATGCCCAAAAGTGGGATTGCTGGGTCATAGGGGAGCTCTATGTGGAGTCTTTTGAGGAACCTCCATACTACTTTCCAAAGTGGTTCAACAAGTTTACACTCCCACCAACAATGAAGTAAAGTACACTTCTGTCCACATCCCCTCCAGCATCTGTTGTTATTAGAGTTCTTGATTTTTTCCATTCTAACTGGGGTGAGGTGGTATCTCAATGTTGTTTTTATTTGCATTTCTTTTATGGCTAGGGAGGTTGAGCATTTCTTCATGTGTCTATTGGCCATCCTTTCTTCTTCAGAGAAGTTTATCTTTAAGTCATTAGCCCACTTATTTATTGGGCAGTTTTTTTCTTTGCAGATTTGTTGTTGGGGGATTTAATTTTTTGAGTTCCAAGTATATTTTAGATATGAGACCCTTGTCCATTGTATGACTAGTGAAGATCTTCTCCCAATCCGTGGGCTTTCTATTGATCTTGCTAGCTATGTCCTTTGCCATGCAGAAGCTCTGCAATCTCATGCTATCCCATTTGTCCAACCTTTCTTTGATTTGCTGTGTTTCTGAGTCTCTTTAAGAAAATTTTGGCCTGTGCCAAGGAGACCTAGGGTTTCTCCTGTTCCATCCTGTAATGTTTTCAGGGTGTCTGCTTTGACTTGGAAGTCTTTGATCCATTTGGAGTTGATTCTGGTGCAGGGTGATATATAAGGATCTAGCTTTAGTTTTCTACAAGTAGTTAACCAATTTTGCCAGCACCATTTACTGAAGAGGCTGTCTTTCTTCCATTCTATTTTTTTAGCTCTCTTATCGAAGATTAGATGGCTATAGGTCTGCAAGTTCATTTCTGGGATTTCAATTCTATTCCATTGGTTCTGTGGTCTGTTCTTGTGCCAGTACCAAGCTGTTTTGATTACTATGGCT